>NW_018127928.1:445091-484266 GCF_001952655.1 Monopterus albus
CCCTCCCTCCTTTCCACCTCTTCACCACCTCCCTCCCTCTTGTCCTGCCTGATGCTCCTCTTCCTCCTCCTGTCTCCCACTTCCAAGTCAGATCAAAGAAAGTTAAGAAGGCCAGTGGCTGTGGTGGGCATCTAAGGGCTTAAGGTGTATGTGTGCACATCTTTATTTTCGCACACTACTGGACAATTTGTCACCATGAACACTGTGTGGGTGGAGGACGAGTGTATAATGGGCCGCGAAACATACAGTGTACATTAACAGTTACTCCAGAACTTCCTGGATAAAAGCGACAACTTTACATGAAAATGTTTCCTCTTCAGATTGTTAAGAAACAGAGATTCAATGACAAGATCGTTTTAAAGTAATGATGAGCCCATCTTAAAAAAAGAAGATACTGTACAGGGAATGAAGGGAAATCTAAAGGGTTAAGTAGACCACCTTGTACACAGGTCACCTTCAGGCAACCTCTGATTAACCCAAACTTCTCCCTTTCAAAATACATTTATAAATCAGATGAAGGATTAGTCTTTATATTGCCACAAAGCTTCCTTTCTGAGCAACCACACTATGAACTGCAGAGTAAAATCTCCGCTAGTTGACAAACTTCTGTCATGTCAGCCACTGACTCAGCTCCCACTTCGATACTGGGGACCAGTGTCTTCAGCTTTGAAAGCACCATTTTGGAAAGTTGTGAGAACAAATAAACAGAACACACACAGACTCACCATTTTCTTGAAAGTCGATCCTGACTTTGTTAGACTCGGCACTTGTGGCTTTGGTCCAAGCCTGCCCCGGCTGCTGTTTTGTCCATGCAGTGATGTCACACCAGTAGAAACCTCTGTCGGTCAACTGGACACCCACCAGGCGAAACCGAAACTCTGCCGGACCGGACTTTATCAGAACCAGACTGTCCCTGAGTGGAAAGGCAGAGAGAGATAAATGCACTTCAAAATAAAACGCAGCCTCCAGTGCATCATTAAAAGTGTTAATGTGTACCTCCTGTTGGGGTCTGTGGCTCCTCCGTGCTGCAGGACGTTATCAGGGCTCAGAGTCATTATAGTCTTCACATTGCTCTCCAGGCTTTCCTGTGTCTGGATCAACACTGAGTAGCCTGCCTCCCCAAGGTTCTCAGTGGCCACGGTGCAGCTCATCTCAAAGGTAGCGCCACCCACCGAGGCTTCACGAAGACGTTTGGCCACAACGTTCAGAGAAGGACCTGAAAATACCATCAGTGATGAATCAACTTTAAGAAGGACATCACTCAGCGCCTGAAGGGGAGAAGCCCCCGACATAGGCCAACAGGAAGGGATAAGTCCTTACATCACGAACACACAGAGCAATGGAGTCGCATCATGGCTCAGTTAACTAAACTGAGGTCACCAAGTTCACATGTGGAAACGACACAGACAGTGTGTGTGTTGTGAATAAGAGAGGCTGAGACAACAAGGGCTCTGTTGCTATGTTGATGGTGTTTTTCTGGGAATGATATCTAGACAGAGCTTTTTCATAAAACACAACAGCAGGGCTACTATGACTGGCTGCAGTTTTCCTAATCATGAGTGTTATCTAATGGTTCAGTTTTTATGAATTTCTTCCCAAAGTACCTCATTAAATCACAGAATATGACAGAGTGTAAAGATAATTATGTGCAGAGATGGGTGTAAAGGTGCCAAAAGTAAATGCTGATTTCCCCACAGCACAAAAAGATATGTTTTAGACATGTATGTTCAGTATGCAATATCTTATAAGTTTAAAAGCAATCTGCCTCACTGATTTAAAACAAGAGGTACAGAAACTTCCTTACGTTTGGGTTCCCATCGTACAGTCAGCGGGGAGCTTTTGTATTCGGCGACCTTTACCATGACTCCCTGGCTGCTGACGGTCCACGCAGACACAGTGCAAACATACTGACCCATGTCAATCTCCTGCAAACACAAAGTTAGTGATGAACATCACCAAGCTTCTACGGTACAGAATCAAATAACTGCTACTTTCAGTTGTGAGAAGTCAAATAATCACATTTTCCACAAAACATCTTTGTATCATCTTGGGATCGATATGGCCTGATAGTGTTTTGGCTTCTGACAAGCATGCAGTTTGTCAGAAGCCACCATCAGGACATCTTTAATTCCATCTATAAGCTGGTCATCAGAAGTGAGGATGCTTCATAACACTATCCTCTGTTGCTATGTTAACAGTTCTGCTACCTGTGTGCGGAGGATCTGCAGTCTGAACGTGCTGGGCTGGACTCTGCTCAGAGGCTCTTCAGTCGGTCAGAATACGTCGACCCTGGCACCAGGTTGCCGTTGCCATCCAGGGAGCCAATGGTATCAGAGGTCTGAGGATCAGAAAGCGTGGTGTGCTCCCAGGTGACTCCCAGTCGGCCTCCCAGGGGCAGATTGGTAATGTCAGTCACATAACACGCCAGCTCCGTGGGCTCAGCTGTCATCTGCGGGTTCAGGACGGGCTTGGGGGTCAGTGTGAAGCTCGGCTCTGGGCAGAAACAACGACAAGTATTGAATGAAGCTCATTTTAATTAAAGTAGTTAGATGACAGAAGGACTAACATGCTACTAAACTATCCAACCCATCTGGGTTTGGAACTCATTTGTAGTGTTGTACTTTAATTAATGCAACTTCCTGATTAACCACAATTAGTGTCTGTGCACGTGGGGACTTTCTGAAGTTTGTGTACAAGTAGGATGATGATGATGCTTCAAACCAACACACGGTGCCACTACAATTTGACAGCTGAAAATGGGTTAATGACTTCTACACAGTTCGTCCATTCCTGCAGCAACACAATCCCCATTTGTGAAACAAGGTGCGACCACCATGACATTGGGAGTCACTTGTCGGTGGCAGCGAACATGCCCCAAAACATACAACACCTAAATGAATAAGATTGTCGTTCAGTGTATTTACACCCAACTTTAAAGGACAGTGTTATATTTTCAATGCACAGTCTTTCTATCCTCATAGAAGTAGCTCTGTAATGAACACAGCCATGCTGATGATGTTAACATTGTAATCTTTCCCATCTCTACTATTCATGCCATATAACATGAACTCAGCACTATTGCCCAGCATCACTACTCTCTACTGCTCTTGGCTGAATGGAAGAAACTCCCTGCAGTCCCATTTCAGAGAAAAATTGCCCACACACAAAAAAGCAGAAGAGCAAATCCCCAAGCCTGGCTCCAAATCTTGTGGAAAATCTTCCCAGAAGAGCAGAAGCTATTGTAGCAGCAGATTACAACCACTACATCTGGGTGTAATATTCACATGTTGGTTCTACAACATATGAATAACAGTTTCTTTTGCCTTCTCTCTACAGAATAACAAAGCTGTACATATGACATAATTACCTCTATAGTCTGTATCAGTCAGGTAATACTGTACCCTGATGACTGAACAATAACTGAAGCCTGCTTGTACCATAAATCAAGCTGCTGTGTTGCCTCCACAGAAATTATTCCCACCCTCACAGGGCGTTATTTTCGTCAGCCACCAGGTGACTGATGTCGCTGTATGACAGTCCAGCACCAACAGACAAATGCAAAGTGAATCCTTGTTGGTCTGTAAATAAAGCTGGGTGATTGAGCCAGACAACAGAAATAGACCTGAAATAACACAGTTAACTGTGAGATGAGGTATGTATCACCGAGTTAACGGTGTGTGCGTGTGTGTGTGCGTGTGTGTGTGGACGTGTTTTTCCTGCTATGTGGGGACTTCTTCCTGACTCCATACCATCTCATGAGGACCCATTTCACGGTGGGGACCTAAATTGAGGTCCCCATGGGCAAGAAATTGAATTTTAGGGTGGCAACATGGTTTAGGGTTAGGGTCAGGTTAAGGTTAGGGTCAGGGTTAGGCAAGTAGTGGTTCTGGTTAAGGTTAGGGTTAGTCTACAGGAAATGCATGTAAGTCAATGTAAAGTCCCCATGGACTACGAAACAAACTGTGTGTGTGTGTGTGTGTGTGTGTGTGTGTGTGCTGTAGGTGCTGAGGCAAGTCCGCTCAGTCAGACATCCAGATTGCGCCTTTACACATCGATGAACAGGAAATGCACACAAGATTTCCATCTACCTCAACTGTGAGATACCCCTACCACACACATCCACACACAGTGTTTTCATTCCTTGTGGGGACTTTACATTGACCTACATTCATTTCCTGTAGACTTATCCTAACCTTAACCATAACTTGCCTAACACCTAACCTTAAACCATTTGCCCCCCTAATATTCAGCGATTTCCTTGTGGGGACTAGCTTCTGTTCCCTACAAGGATGGCCGAGTCCCCACAGTGTGAGTGTGAGTGTGTCGACAGGTTTCTTTCCTCATGATGTAAGTAATACAAAGGCGCACACACACACACACACACACACATTGTATAGGTATATACAAACAATCACTGATACAAACCAGTGTGCTGGCATCCCAATACATGCCACTGACTAAGACACACAGCAAAATCACTACAGATACATGTGTAAGTGTGTGCATTTGGCAAAGGAGGGGGTTTGTGTGATGTCAATTGGACGTCATAGACACACACACTGACTCATGAGCTGTCACCATCTGCTGTGAAACACACACACACACACACACACACACACACTCTGACTGATGACAATGTGTGAAGCTTCCCTGCCGATTAGCCACGAGCCTCTCTGTCTCTCAGACACTGAAATGTTGCCTTATTTAGTCGAGCAACACAACCAATCATCACCTGTTCAGGAGCCCTGATACTGTACAACACTCTACTGAAACTGACTGATACAGGTTTTGGAAGCACATTCAGAACCTATGATGACAGCTGATGATACATTATCACCAATATTTAGTACCACAATTCTATAATATAATTGTTTTCCAGGATAACAACAAAAAAAGAGACATGTAAAGATATTTCAGGGACAGGCAAACACCCTTAATATTTTGCCTAAATAAAACTAAATATGATTAAAAACAAAATACCTCACATTCAGCTACAATACCACGAGCCAACAGAAGTGGTTTAGCAGGTTTTTAGATCACTTACCAGTGCGGTTCTTTTTAAGTGCTTAAAAGAATCAGCAACACATTCCATTGATTTCAGGGTCTTTTTAAAGGCTAATCCACCACAGCTGTTGGCACCTGTGTTTAAATGCAGTGTAGACCAGATGAAACAGGTGCTAGATGTGGGTACAAGTCGCTGCAGATACAGTGATCAACTGGAACAGCTGTTAATAAACAGGCTAAAACTGATTCATTATTATATATCGATTGTCGAGAGTCAATTTGTTATTTTGCTTTTGAGTACGACTAGTGACAACACAGATGATATGACAAATACTGTTATGATGAAACTGAAAACACTGACTGCCAAGTCAATTAGCCTTTTGCTGATTAAGGCCAACACAGAGAGCTCTGCGTCCTGCAGGTCATCTGTGTATCCTGACATTTTACACTCTGTGGAGCTTAGCAAAGCAGCAACTGTGTGATACAAGCTCTAAAAAGGAGAAACGACTCTATTAGTGTGTGGCTCGGGGAGACAGAGTGAAAAATAGGTCAATGTCAATAACACAACAAACTGCTTTCATCTGCGTCGCTCTGCATGTGTTCATTTTAAGAAGCTTCTCTTAGTTTCAGACTCAGTTTGCAGTGCATGTGACACTGTTGTGTTTCAAATTTTATGATATCTTGTTCCTTATCGTTCTGCTACTCAGAGCTTATCATGAGCAAACATGCTGTAAATTAGAGTATGAACGACCTACAAGTTCCCTCAGCCATCTTATTCTCTTATTTTGTCTAACCAACAACCCAAAACCAAATCTATTCAGTTTACTGAATCAATTATCAAAACTGCTGCCAGTTAATTTTAATCACTTCATCGCCTAATTGCAGATCTAATACTACGACCATGGCAATAAAAGCAACCTAAGCCATCAGGAGTCACAAAATCACTAGGTTAATTGTGTGGCAGTTTGACTAACAGCAGATTAGTACGGGCTGACACACACTGTCCTCATCACAGAATATACCTAAAGCAACACGTAGTAAGATTACTGTGCTGGCACACTACATGTCAGGCCTTTCCCCCGTGACTCTGCGATCATCAGTACAGTCCATTGTCCAGTTTAAAAAGGGAATCCTAGTGAGAAGTGTAGGTGAAATTTTTAAATAAAATATGAACCACTATGGCTTTGGAAGCAAACAGTGCACATTTTCATGCTACATGCTATGCGGATGTTAAAAGCAAGAAACGAGCCAAGCCAGTCATGGCATAAAAAAAAATATATAGAGGCTAAATAATAAATACTCCTCAAATAATGGATGAGGAAGTGCCTTGAAAATCATGCCAACATTTGCTCCACACAGACAAACTGTGCTGGCGGAGTGAATGAAGGTGGAATCTCTCCAACAGAGAAGAGGCACTGAACAGCATAGATGGTGAACATAATGAAACCACAGACCGGAGCTTCATGGAGCCTGGGGCTATGCCCAACCTCCTTCATTTAGCTGCTTTAGGAGAAACATTCGACTCTAAAGAGTTTTCAAACTTATGTAAAGGGAAGAAGTCAGTTCTACTGTTTACCTTGCAAATCATCAAGACAGAGTTAAAAAAAAAATAAAAAAAAATGCCTGAGCTGTAAAATCCAGTCCCTAAACAGTATAAACCACAGACCACTACCTGAAGCACCATAGGCCCACCTGCTGTCCCACGCTCCATAAACACCACACACACACTGCAGAGTGTGGTGAAGCTGCGTGGCCTCCCCAGTCAGCAGGTGCTTCCATCCAAAAGCTCCATAAATATTACGAGCTGATGCCAATCAGTTCACTTAAAGTAAACGACAAAGCACAGCTGTTTAAAGCACCAACTACTGAAGAACGCTACATTCACCCGAGTTGCTTTAATCCATTTTGGCATATCATCAGCTTGTTTGTCTGCCATAGCCCTGTCATTCTTATGGAAGAATAAAGGTTGTTAAAGAGGGGCAAGGCCATTTAAAGCTTTAAAACCAAATATCAGAAGTTTAAAATCAATTATAAAATGAACTAGAAGCCAACGAAGAAGAAAAAGATCAGGGGCTATGGAAATGAAGTCAATGGGAGTGGAGTTTATGGGCTGGAAAACCAAAACAATGAGATAAATAAGAAAAATTGCATTTAGGTAATGATTCTGTGGACTTGTCACTAGGATCATCTTCTTTCACATCAGTCATTTGGTCCACTGTTTAGACAGAAACACTGGCTGGAGCAGCCTTGATATGACCAATCCTCTATCAGTGTCCTCCAACTCCACCTGGTCCTCCCAGGTCAGCTGGGAAACCATCCCGCCAGGGTGTTTGCACCGAGGTCCAGCTGGAACACTTCCAGAGGAACGGGGGTGGGGTGGGGGTGTGACCTCCACTGGCTTCTCTCAGCATGGAGAAGCAGCTGGACCACACAAAGATCCACTCATATCGCTGAATTCCTCATTGTGCGAGGCGTGAGGCCAGTCAGGCTGTAGAGACACTCAACTCCACTGTTCATTTTCTGTTCACCGCTCAAAAGCAGTGACTGCAACAAGAGCAATTATATATACACACAGGATATTATTTGTCAGTATTCCAGCAACAAGTTGAGGAACAGCGATGGCTACAGATAGAGATTACAATCAAAGACGAAGCAGTAGAAGTGAAACTCGGGCTCAGGGAGCACAGTGGAACATCGTGCAGCTCCTCCTGCCGGGTCACGGATCATAGACCTTTGCCTCATATACGTATAGCGGCTCAGGGTTAGTGGCTAATTGACAGTAAACTGCAGGTTCATCTGTGACGCACACAAAAAACATGTGGCCACCTGGCAAGAGAAACCACATTGCTAAACTGCACCTTATTCAACAAGTGACACTGTATAAAACTCTACAGTAACTATAACCTTAGCTGTAGATGCTGGTGGTGATTCCAACCAGTCTAATACAATGTGACCTTTGTACTTTTACCCTCTGTATCTTTCAGTAATAATAACATTGGTGTGTACACCGTTTACAGACTAACTTCCTGGTTGCACTTTGACTTACTTAATGGCAGCTGTGTACATAGGGGTTTTTTGTACAATGACGGAACACAGGTGTCTTCTCTTTCAGTTTAACCTCAAGTAAAGGGACTGTTGGCTGATTACAGTCCCTCTGAGGATCTTTCCTTGTCTGACTTTGTTTCAATGTGTTTCCAGGTCTTTGGAGGCTACATTATAGTACAACCAACGGCCAAAACCAAAAAAACATCCTCTAAATTCTGCTGTTCTAAATGATTTGAATGTGACCGTAGATGACATCTAAATCTCGGAGAATGCAGGTTACTTAAGTTTATGCACAATACACAGGATCAGGTCTATGGTGCAGCAGAGTGTAAAAAAAAGCACAGCTGCAGACTTTAGTCCTGTACACATGCAGCCTCACAGAAGGAGCAGCACCAGAGTATTTCACAAATGAAACTCAAGTTTGAGTGAAACTGGTTTTGGCCAAGGGAAAACATATACAAGCTTACTTAAGAATCATAGATGAATATTCAGATAAATGATTAAACATAAGAAATGTGAGTTTGCACAAAACACAAGCAGTCCTGTAATTGTTTCTCCACTGGCAACATTCCAGCCGCCAACAGCATGCTCGCTGGGGAAGTTTGCTGAGGGTGAGACAATTATACATTGCTTAACTTCATGTGTGTGTGTCAGCTCCCATACAAGTTCCTCAACTCTTTTTGTTCTTTCTGGTTGGCTGTGCTTGTAGCAAAGCATCATGGGAAGAGGGGGCACCCCTCAAGGCCACATGTCAGTAAGATAGGAACTGACTGGTTGACAACACACAGAGATACACAAAGTTTAAGATAATACTCAAGCAGAATGAGGATGAAATATATAATCTATAGTTACCCTGATGGTGTGTATGAAGGAATGAATCCCCTCAGGCCGAAACATAGCCGTTCTACCAGTGAAAACAGCCTCAGCATGTGGAGGACACAAATTTACTCTCTGGAGAAAGCCTCCAACAAACCCAGTCTCACACTCATGCAAACAACCCAGCAGACACACGTAAAGATGCAGATAACGTGCACAATATCACCAATGTAAACTCACAAACAACATGACAGAGACAGACAAAATGTTCTCTACCCTGCTCCCTGATATTTCAGCTCTCATGCTACTTCACTGTTGTGCATCTACAAAGGCCGGCGGGTATTTCCAAATGCAACTCAAAGCTTGAGGAATCATCTGTGTTTCCACAAGAAATGGCTGTTATTATTATTCCAACTACAGGCTCCAGTTGACATGAAACAGATCAATTCTGGCTGGAACAAAGTGCTCGATCAGCCAATGTAAGCAGGTGTGTTGCCATTTTCTACAAATGTGCACATCTATTACAGTAAGTCCTGGAACATGGAAGTGCCCTTGTGATGTCTCTCATTTGAAAAACAAGCCTTGTTCTCTCCTGAAACTACTCTGGTTCAATAAACGGTACAAGATGGTATCAGTTCCACACAGATTCTTTACAATACAAATTCAATACAGCTCCCAACAGTCAGTGGATGCTATCAAAAACCTCAGCGGAACTACTGATTTTCAATTATTAATGATGAGGTTTTCTAATTTTACTTGCAACTATTGACAGCATCATGTCTGAGTTGGTCAGAAGGGGTTAGAGCCCCACGATGAAAAAATACATTGTGCAACCAGAACAGAAACAGGCTGGGAGCTCTTCCAGGTCAAACTGAACTTATTGTGATGTGTACTTGAAGCTAATTTAATACACAATAGCTGATGTTTACAACCATGAAGAAAGGGCAGAAATCCAGGTGACCACAGAGGACACCTGGGCTGTCAGCCTGCACACAACCTCTGGCTGTTTTTGCTCAGACTGTGTGTAGTCAGCCTTGAATTTCTGGTGGCCATCATTTAAAGTCTGCTTGTGTTCAGCTCGAAGCGTTGTGCAGCTTCTGACCTCTGTGGTTTGGAGTTTACTCGCATTCCTACCGTTTGTACTTTCAAACATCAACTGTAATGCAAACTGAAACCTTCCAGCTGCTGCTGCTTCATATTAAAAGCTTTCCACTGGTGAAGCAGCAGGTAACTAACTGTAGACAATGCACGTGTCACAAACTTGGAGCCCACTGTCGATGCTCTCAGGATGAAAACAGTCTACACTTAGCTCAGAGCCCATGTATCAGGCTTTGAATGCACACATAATACCTGTTAGTGGGATCAATTCATTGTTGGTTTTGGGCTTTTCATGGTATCTAATACACTTATCCTTTAAGAGGCCAATTAAAGGAGAACATTAAAAATGAAGGTGAGACTAAGCACATTAATTATTATCACAATGTTTAAGAGGAAACCAAAAAACTAATTTCATAACTGTATATACAACAAACTTCACCTGAGAAAAACAAACACAGTGAGAGAGGGATGAAAGCAGAGAAGAAGACAGAAAGAGAGAGACCACCCACCATGGCAGTAAGTGATTGCTGTGTTGACTGTGTTTGACACCACTGCTCTTCAGAGGCAGCATCTCTCTCTCTCTCTCTCTCTCTCACACATACACACACACACACATTAGCAGCATACCCAGAGGTAGCAGAGTGCAGGACAGGCATGACTAATCAATCGTCCTCGCAGCAGGCGGCAGGCTGACTAGAGGATTAAAGAGACTTTGAGACTGCCGATTCATCTGTGGCACTGCAACACTGTTACACTTCCACAGCTCATGAAATCGTATACAAACCACATGCACACACTGCTTTGTTCCTGGTTTTGTCCACTGCATTGAACATCAGGCGTGTCCCCAAACACAGCCATGTCTCTGATAAATGCTGGTAACTATAGGCAACCAAAACACACTGCGAACACTCAATATGGTCAGTAACAAATTCAAACATTTACCAAATATACAAAGTAAATATTATAGTACAAAAAATGACCAAAATTAACCTGAAACCCAGTAAAATCTGTTCAGACACACACTGCTCACACCCAAATCGAACACAGAAGCAGCCCCCACTCTTCAACATTGTATTTCTGATCAGGTCACAACTGTGTGATGCTTGTTAATTGTTTTGACTTAAACCTAATTTAGATTTTTTTTTTTTTTTTTTTTTTTAAGTTTTTGGCCAAAATGCACTTCTCTGAAAGTCTATACCTCACGTCTCATTCATCACCTGATTAACTGACACTCATGCCAATGTAAAAAAAAAAACCCAAACAAACAAAAATACTGTTGGTTCACTCACTGGTCTGCGACACGTTCACCATCACAGGGTTGGACTCACCCCCCTCACCCCCAACCTGTACTCTCCCACTCCTGTCCGCTCCAGGCTAGCCTCCCCTCGCCTTCCCTGCGCCCCGCTCGACGACGTGTTTGAGATCACCACCCCGCTGTGCTCCATGGTGATGATGTCCCGGTTGTTGGCCAGCCAGGTCACCTCCAGGGCGAGGGCAGGCAGGTTGTCAGCGGTAACAGAGCAGACGAGGGCCAGCGTGTTGCCAGGGGAGAGGAGCAGAGAGGTGGAGGAGGGAGAGGAGGAAGATGAAGCACTCACAGTGAGGGACTGACCTTGAGAGGACAGAAACAGAGACAGCATCAGCTCCTTCATCCTGTGTACAAGCACATACAGGCTGGATTAACAAACAGTACTTTGTTTGCACAGTGTAAATGACCCTGCTGCATTAATTCCTCTGCACAGAGACAATACTGGACACTGCTGAATGTTGCAGCATTACTGTATATTCCCTTCACTTTGATGCAGAAAAGCTTGAGCTGCAACAGTTGATAGATGAGTGGTACACACACATACCTGAGTCTGGTATTTATTTATAATGCATTTATTATTGGGGAATCATTTCAGGAACTGATTGGATTAATCAGAATGAAGTCATTTTTAAAATGCTCAAACTCACTGGATATAAATATTTCCTGGGTTTTTAGGCTTTAGTGATGTCAAACTGGATATTTTGGACAAAAGCAACTTTTTTTGACTGTGGCCCCAAAACGTCATGACATTTCACTGTATGCGTTAATGGAACACATTAGGAGCTTCCCCAGAAAAGCTGGATCAACGAGTTAATCAAAATGATCAGATTTAAATTCTGTTAATTAATAATAAAATTGTCCTTTAGGTGCAGTGAAAATGTGTAGAGCTGAATGAGATAGAGAAGGAAAGTCAAGTAAAAACTGAAAAAGAGGAAGACCGTGATGTGAATACGTTTAGAGAGAAAACCATCAAAGTTACATTTAATTGGACAAGACAGTATAAACTCTTACAAGGCAATGTCAACAGCCATCAATAAATGTCAAAGCGTTTTTGATTTCCCCAAACATTCCTTCAGGAGTCATGCTTACAAAGCACTTTACAATCCTCTCACAGAAAAGAAGTTGGACAAACAAACTCGGTGTCAGTTTGTTCTGTGTATCTTCAAACCAACAGTCGGAGCAGGGGTTCGGACTGCGGCTCCAGTAACGACCTAGACAGCAGTATGTGGAGAAGAGGCTCTGTACGGTGTCTGGAGAAGGACAAAAGAAACAAAGCCCACTCTGTTTGACTCTTCTCATCCTCTTTACTCAAGTCTGTGAGTCAATATGAACTGACCGGGACACAATGGACCTGAGACTGAGACCTGTGCATGTGTGTGTCACTCATCTGTGGTTTCATTACAAATCACTGGGAGATTTCTAGCACTTAAGAGGCCATGTAGCCCAGAACGATATAAGATATGGTGTCCACAGCAACCACAGTGAATGATTGAGTGTGTGGGGCCTCCCTAAAGACAGAAAAAGACAGAAAGACAGCCAAGATCCTGAGCCTCCCGGGATGAAGCCAGGAGAAGATGAAGAAAGCCTCACAGCAGAGGAGAGAATGCCAGTGCAACAGAGACAGGGGGAGAACTCTCCCACGTCCTCCCTCTCTGCTCAGCCTCCATTTGCTTTCAGTATCACTCCATATCCAGCACAGAAAACTGCACATACAGTGCTGCAACCTCTTTTATCACAAATCTAGACTGAGATTTGAAGATCATCTATAGCTCCCCAGGGAAATTATCACCAACTCTTACTACTATTACTACTGCAGCTGTAATTACTGACAGGGCTGTGCGGGGAACCTCGTCATGCCGGGCCACACTGATTCAGGAGCAGCTTTTAAGCTCTGCCAGTTCAAAATGTACACTGCCCCTGTGACCCACACCCCCAAGATGCCAGGAAGGACCTCCTGGAATCACCAGAAGAGAATAAATAAATAAAAACGGGCACAATTGCCAGACTCCAGTTTTAAACAAGTAACTCATGCCTTTTGTCCTGTGTGGCAGCACCATGAACACAACTTTGGGTGATGGTGCTCCATGATGTCACAAAACACTTCACCTTTGTCTTGCAAAGCTAATTATTAAATTATTAGAGGATGTAGTGAAACCTTGTAAACATACACATTTCTTATGGAATCAGAAATACTGACTGCATGTTAAAGGGAGAATGACAGGGCTTTTCATTGTCCTAAATGGAGCACAGATACACAGATTAATGGAGTTCACCTCTAGTAGTAAAGCAGGGCACGGCAGCTGTTCAGGATTAGACTCGTTTATAGTAGCTGCTACTTGGTTCACTCACTTCGATTCCTAAAGGCCGTTTTCTAATCATGCAAGTGATTTTTATATGCGACTTACTGTCCAAGTGACAGAGCCAAGAGTCATCAGTTTAATCACCTTCTAGCCTGTACGCTGACACTCACAGCTCCACTTTCAAACCTGAACAACATCCAACCACAGTGCAGAGAATTAGCAGCTGCAGTGCAAACAAACATTGGCTTCTTAAGGATGTCAAACGATGAAAAGAAACAATAAAGTGACACCACAGAGTCCTCCATGCTGCATCTCCAGTATAAACGCTGCAGCAACAAATCCACGACTCTGCTTAGCAAATGAAGTATTAAAGCTTTGACTCTATGATTTTACAGTGAAGTGTATGAACGTACACTATTTAAGTGACAGACTGTGGAGCTATGGCAGCAGAATGGCACAGCATAACTACACTTAGCCACAGGTAGACTGAACTCTTGTTAGTGTGTGAACATGATGCTGGTGTACAGGAATCTTCCAGCTCTTCTAAGTGCTTCAAATTAACATGCTAAATGTGGTTTGTTTGAGCCGTACTCCAGCTAAAATATAAAAATCACTCATGCGAGTATCTAGTGTTCACTTGAATGAAAACAAATAGAAGACAAATAAGTACTAGAAGAAGTTACAGGGAAACAGAGACATGCACGTTGAGTCTACAGCTCTGTGAGGCTGTACTAAGGCACAGTAGTGCTTTGAGCTAAATGCTACCACGCAGATGTTCAGGTATGACTGTTTACCATGTTCACCATCTTAGTTTAGTGTGCTAACATGCTCACATTCACTAATGAGCACTAGAAGTGCAGCTGAGGGCGATGGGAAAGATTTTTGGTCATAGACCAAAATGCAGGGGATTCATCCTGAAGGGAACATGAACATCTGTAACAGCTTCCATTCAATATGTGTTAGATGATAGATCAGATTTGTTAATGCGGCTGCTGAGACTGTGTCTATTACCTGTAGGAATAACGCCAACAGTTCCCATCTCCTTGGTACTCTCTACGATTTTTACCCATCTCCCTTCATTTTCGTTTGTCCACTCTGCTCCAC
This sequence comes from Monopterus albus, assembly GCF_001952655.1. NCBI lineage: Eukaryota > Metazoa > Chordata > Actinopteri > Synbranchiformes > Synbranchidae > Monopterus > Monopterus albus. Next base: position 459,768 of record NW_018127928.1, read on the forward strand.
TGCAGGTGTAAGTCCCGCTATCAGATGTCGTCACTCTGGTTATCACCAGCTCAAACAACCCATTCTTCCCAGGGACCAGTCGGATGCCTCCGTCAGCGTAGTGCCGGACAAACTTGGCACCTGGACTCACGTCGCCCTGAGGACCAAATGTGAGGATTTCCTCTGATGCTGCTCCGCTCTTCACTGACCAGGACACGGACAGGTAGGTGGGGTTGGTGAGTGTCCGGGTGACGTTGCAGGAAAGCGTGAGGTCATTTCCCTCTGGAACTTTAGGCGTCGGGGTCTGGGAGGAAACCTTCAGGGTGTTGGGGATGACTGCCGGGAAAAAAGACAAAACCAAAATTACAGGAGTTTATCAATAACAATATAACAAAGTGAACATCACCAAATACAACACACACAGTGAAGACTATGTACATGGAGATCCAGGATAAACTTAGCATGAATTCATTTAGGATTTTACACCACTACCAAGTAAATACTTGAGAAAAATGTATGTCTAAATACTGGGAATTCTGCCCATATAATAGACCAGTCCATTTGCTTGGTGTGTACACATACTTAGCAGATACTTAACACTTGCTACAGCTAATCAGTATAAGAAATAAAGCAAATGACATAACAACATAACCATGTGAAGCAATGCCATTTCCTGTGCTGCTCTGCCTTCCCCAGCCCTCCAACCCTGGAGCCTGAGAGGCTTGTTTGATTAGCACAGACATGGTAAAATGGATGTGTAGCCATGTTAAATAAAACAAAGGCATCAATGGGAAGTTGAGAGGAAAAAAGACAAAATTTCACCTTAAGTAAAGGTTTAAGACTCAAGATTAAACCATTAAATGCAGATATTTATTGGGTTGAGTGACAATAACCTCTCACATTCCACCTCATTGTGTCACACTCATGTTAACTACAGGTGACTTATCAACACAGTAAATGTCTCCCACAGTGTAGTACTCTTGTGAAGGTCACTGGCTGAAGGAGAGCCAAACACACGACACCAGATAGGGCTGTAAACGTGCGCCTTTGTATTACTTACATTACGGGGACCGAAACCTGTTAACACACTCACACTGTGGAGACTTGGCCATCCGAAATCACTGAATTTTAAACATGGTTTAGGGTCAGGGTTAGGCAAGTAATGGTTAAGGTTAGGAAAGGTCTACACTGACTTACATTCATTTGCTGTAAAGTCCCTACAAGGAATGAAAACACAGCGTGGGTGTGTGTGGGTGTGTGTGTGCAGGAAACACACCCAGAGAAGCGTTCATAAAGATTGATGGCTTGCCTGCTCAGGTAACACAGTGCGAACTTCCCCTCTCACACAGACACATTCACCAGTCTTTCACTCTGGGCTTGTTCTGATACCGAAAAGATTTTGATTCTTGGCTGCCAAGTGTGAGGTTTGATGCTTTGAGCAGGTCTTAACAGAGCAGATTTTACCACTTCTTCTCTTATAACACCACACAGAGCACGCTTGTGAGTTGCTCTGTGAGAGGAAATTAAAAAACCGAGGAACGAATCATTGCTGGAGATCCTGTTGGGAGCACGGTTTTGCCTCTAATGCATCCACAACAACAGCATTACAAATGAGTTTTACCTCTGCTTTAAGTGGGAAAGTAAAAAGAAAAGACATTAGATGCTTTGATGAATGGCATGTCTGCAGTAAAGACATGGGGGGTTGATAATAAAACTAAGTATCAGGCTCAGTAATGCTGTTGGATGAGCTCTAGAAAACAAATTACAGGATCGGTTTCATCATCATCATCAATGTATTCTGATCTTTTTCATGTGAAAACACAAAATGTCCCCACAAAGAGAAGTCAGGTTTGTCCGCATATGCTATAAGGACTCAACATATATCACAAATAATCACAAATTAAACACTACACTCCTCACATTCCTCCTAGAATATTTACATAAATGGTGAGTAATCCCTTTTGGAAGAAAGCTCTTGTCGTGTTACAAATGAATCCAAGTGGCAGATGGCTCGTGCTACATTCATATCCTGTGGGAAAACCCAGCATCCAGAAAGAAAAGCAACTCATCTTTAGGTGGTAAATAAAACTCACTAATACTGCAATACAGTGTGTTTATGAAGGCTCATTTAAAGGAAGTATTGAGGGGTAAGTGACTAATGTTTGATGCACACAGTGTGCATTGGTTTGATGGCTGGACCATCCTGCCTGTCCTAAAGGTGTCCAGTAGCAGCTGCATATGCTGTTCCCATGTACCATACATTCTTTTATTATATTCTTATATATTTTTATTATATCTCTGCATTTGCTGCTTAAAGTGCCTTAGATTTTTGTGTTACTTATTTATCTACTTTATATTTCATTTGTATTATTGTGGTATTCATGTGGACGGCAAAGTAAGAATTTCATTGTACAGGGAAAGGCGTTTCCTAACTGTGCATATGACAGTAAACACATTGACCTTGACCTTTGCATCCTTTGAACCCCTTCTGCTTGCTTTTCACAACCTTTATTTATCACGTGAGAGTCGACCGAAACCAGCAGCTCCTGTCCACTCCCAACAGAAATCACCAAAACCTCAGAGCAGGATCAAGGGGCCAGAAGTGAGAAACGCCTCAGTGACTCAGGAGGAGGGAGGGTCCAGAGGCCAGCTGTGAGAACACCAAATGTTTGTCCAAAGGTTTTCAACATGCCACCAGAGACTGTCAGAGGACAGTGCAGGCGTTTTGTCGTGCATCATACAGTTACAGTGAGTGAGTGCTGCTGTCTGTGCCAAACAAAGCTAAAGTTAACACACTCTGGACAAGATCATGTTATGGTAGCTTAGTTTAACACGAGAACCGCAAATAAAAACCAAGGGGTTTATGTCGTTTTTTTTTATTACTGAGTATCTAAGAGTGCAGCAAGGTTGTGCATCAAGTACATGTGTCTGGTTTGCCCAAGAGCAGGTTTTACCTAGGTTTAGAGGGCTTAGGTGCAGTCATGGTTGGGGAGTTTGAAATTATTCTAAGGAAATTGAGCTATTTTAGTTTTTTCACCACTATCCTTACAATATTTGTGAAAGAACGCAGGCAACACTTATTATACATATAGACAAAAGTCTATGCATTCTGTTGTCAGCACACAATTCTCCCTGTTTGTAGTGTACATTCATTGTAATATGTCGCCTAAAGGCCTTTTTATGTTCATTTTAGAAGCTTCAATATGTAACGTAAGGTAGCGCTAGCTATGAAACTCCAAATCAGTCCACTTTGCTCCGCCCAGCACTTCCTCCCTCTCCCTGCTCTACTACCACGTGCTACACTCCGCCACGCTCTACCCAGCTCTTCAGATATTTGTTGTAACAAATTACAAAAAACGAGAATGCAACAAAAGTCACTGATCAAGCAGGACTAACTGGAAATTTCTGATTGGTCAGAGAGGTCAGTCCGGCTCCAAAACTTTTAGAAGCTAATATCTCTACACTGCTGCCAGTGCTGTTCAGTGAGTCTGGGCCACAGGAGGCTTCGACAGCACCTCTCCACATAAACACAAGTTCTGGAGCAGATTTCTACAACAAAAATATTTGGAAAAAAAAAGTTACATGCTGTAGCTTTAGGATACTCTATGGAGGAAAAACCTGATTTGACTGACTTATGAATCTAATCTAACAGTGTCAGGTTTAAAGGTTTCATCAGAAACACTGGTGCACTATATAAAATGTGGCTATACACAGGACAGTAGTGGACACCAGTAAGTACTAGAAGTCAGAGTGTACAGTGCTGCTGCAGTGACGCGAGCGTCTATGGCAGATTCCAAAGGCAGGACACATAATCAGCATTTTGCTCTATCAATTAAAATTAGCCTGAAAGGAGTTTTCAAACCCTCAGCGACCTCCACTTCACTCACTTCTTACATAACCAAATAGCCTCAGTGGAGCAATGGAAGCTCCGTGCGTGTGTGCACACACACAAGTCTCGACTGCTATAGACCCTCCAGCAGCAAATCTAACTCATCATCTCTGTTAACGATTGAATGTCTCCAACACAAACACACAAGCTCTCCCCTCTGCACACACTACAAAACACACTACTGGATAATACATATGCTCTACATGTACACAACAGTCTCCTTCACACATAAACAGCACTGCCTAGTTAATTCAGGGCTAAATATAACAAGGTGTCTGGGGAGCCACGCTTGGAAGCAGAGAGCAGCTGAACATGATGGCGTGTTGCAGAGCTAACTAACCTGCTGTCAGACGATCCCTGCTCGTGACTTCAGCTCACACGTCGGAGCTTTCATTGCTTCAAATGTTCCGGAAACACCTGATATCTGTCACTTCTAAAAAAGGAATTATCACTCAATAATATCCTGTGTGTGTGCGGTTGGGTTAACAGTAAGTCAACACAGTCAACACAGTGGATAACACAGTGAGAAATCCAATTAAATTCAAAGGAAAATGTCGAGTCTGGGTTTCTCTCACCAAGTCTGAAAATACTGCTGTATTTGTATGAACTGACCCTTTGCTTTAAGTTAGGGGTGTCGCAATAACCAAGATATTTAGAAGATGAAATACTGACATCATGTTAATAATACACATATGAAGTAATCCAGAGCCAGTGTCTGGTTGACACTCCAACTAAGTAGGTGGAGATTGACAGTATGCACAGTAAAGTTTAAGATGAAGTTTATTATTATTTGGTTTTTTCAAATGTACTGTAGATATTGTGATTTTTTTTTTTGGGCCATCATAATTGTGCACTGAAAACCTGACATGGTGACAGCCCTACTTTCAGCTAATGAATGATGAATCTCTATTTTCACAACATCAAAGTATTTTGCAGATTACGTACTATGACATTTTCCCAGTCAGCAAACACGAAGATGATTTCTAAGACCTTATCTCCATCATCTGCTGGCAGCTACCAGAGGTGGAAAGTAACTGAATACATTTACTCATGTCATCAACTGAAGTACAGTTTTGATGTATTTATATTTTGAGTATTTCCATTTTCTGCTACTTCATACTCTGACTTCACTACATTACTGTATAATAATGATGAAGATGTTTTGATCCTGGGTAGAATATAATGCTTTCAGCTATTAAAATCAAAACATCATATAGGGTAGTTAAAATTAGTTCCATCTAACTAGATACATCATTAAAGTGATGGACATAATGCATCATTACTTTTACTTTTGGTACTTCAAGTATATTCTGATGCCAATACTTTTGTACTTGAACATTTTGAAGGCTTTTACTTGTATTTTTACACTGTTGTATTGTTACTCTTAAGTAAAGAATCAGTACTTCTTTCACCACAACAATCAGTGGTTAAATGGTCTGGCTTTTGTAAAAATCAACCTGGATGAGAGGAATTTGTAGTCTCACTGTTTAAAAAACAGAGGACATGTAGAATCCTACAATATCTGACTGAAAAAGCAAAAGCATTACTGACATTTTAAGGTTATGTTGAGGCTACACACAGCACTGGATGAATATTAAAAAGTCACCAGGCTGCTGAACAAACGCAGAAACTTTTGGGTGGCTGTGCTGGATGAGGAAGTTCTCCTGTCAGCAGCGGGGTGGTACAGCAGAGTGCCTCCCTACTTGTTTGACTTGTAAATCGATGACTCACCCAGACAGTTAAACGCTTGTAAAACAGGATGTGTTATGATTAATCATGATTTAGTTCTATTTCCTCCCTGCTCTGCTGGTCTTCAGTTTAGAAGGTGTGTACAGGCTGGCACTTCTCCTCTCACATCTTGGTGAGGACAGTAACTTATACCACTGCTGACAACGTTCGCGCTCACCACAGACCGAACACCATGTGATATTCTACCTCTCCCTCTGGACTGCTTCATTTTATGCCATATGAAGGTATTTATACTCTTCCTCCAGCCTTTGTGTTTCACTATCCAAATGGCGCTGGCCCTCACTTGACACAAGCCAAGCTCTCCCACCTGACATCTGCTCCCCACAGGGTGTTAGTGCACGAATGTGTTGAGGTGTGCATGGAGTATGTGTGTGTGTACGTGAAAGCTAAATTATAAGAAAGTAACTGTCTGAAACCAGCAGGAGTGAGTGTGGAGGACACAGTATATACGTGGTCAGCAGAGCATTAGTAAATCATGGGGATGGCTGTTTAATGAGCCCCGACACATGCAGCTCACTCCACGCACACCCACACACACACACACACACACACACACACACACACAGTAACACAGCTAAGACAGTTAGTCCCCTGAAAGAGAAGTTGGTCTCAGTTCTCTCTACTAAACAAAACTGTCCCACACAGACACCTCTGTCATACCGGTGACCTGGACCCGAGCTTCGTAGTTGCCGCTGATGACAGAGTCAGTACTTGGTGTCTGACACCAGTAGAACCCGGCGTCCAGCGACTTCACCTCCGCTATCTTCAGCTCGACCTGGTTGTCAGCGAGCCTCACCACCGAGATGTCACCAGACGCCACTCGCTGCGTCAGGGACTTGTCGGAGTAACTGGAGTCGAAGGTGGAGATGATCTTTATGGCCGTGTCGTCTAGGACTGCGGACTTAGACACCACCCACTCAAAATCCTGTAGGATGGAGAGGGAGAACAATGATTGCCACATCAGGTGAAGCTTATGCAGAACGGGTCCACAACTTTAGAGCTAAAACATTGAGACGCTATCGTTTATTATAATAACAAAGAGCCTGAGTTTCATTATGACTAATATGATTCTGTGTGGGCTCCATCAGCGATGAACCACAATGACATGACGTGTACTACTTGCCACACTATCTGGTCTAAATATCCACAATCCCTAGTGATTTTGGTGACCCCACCCCACCCCACCCCAACACTCTAGTTAATATTTACCTATGAACAACACTGGATTCCTGAAATGTCTTAAATGTTGTGGCCAAATGTCCAAAATAACAAAGAGCTCCATTTGGTCTTCTCGTCACATTCATAATACTAAAATACTCATATTCACATGACAGTGAAACTGCTCTCTATTTGCAGGGAATTCTGGGAAAAGGAATAAAACTTTCTTTATATCTTCAGGTCAGTCAGAAACAATACAAGACATCACACGTGCGACAAGGACATGTCTGTGAAGTTTACCTGCTCACGAGGTCCCGAATAGTCATTGACGTCACAGCTGATGGAGACGGGCTGACCCTCCACCCGGATTAACGGCCCAGGTGACACTGTCACCACTCGCGCTGAGCACCCAGCTGCAGAGAGGGAGATAAACAGTTCAGAGCTGCTGAAGCTGGGTTGGTAACATCAGTAAGTAAACCCCCTCTGAGCTTTATTGTGAGACAAATCCATGCTCTGTGCACTGACTCCATCCACATCTACCTGTATGTGTGGGGCAGCAAATCAGCTGTGTAAAACAGGCTGCGTTTGGACACACTCTCCCATCCAGTTCAATGGGGGAGTGTGTCCAAACCTTTGACTGGTAGTGTATACTGGCTAAGGAAAGCATTTCACATGTATGCTGCATTAGAGGCAAGCCTGGTGACTAATAACTGTCAGCATTAAAGCCTGTCGGTGTGCTGATGCCACAGTGACTTGAGTTTCATAGAAAATAATGACACTACAGTAGGTGTGCACATAATGGTCCTGTTTTAACATGCAGAACAGAAACCGGCACACATACAACAGGACTTGTTGTAACCTGTGCAGAGTTGCGTTATATTGATTATGACGCAGACGGTGCCAAAACCCGAACTACATTCCGAGTGCAGTACATACAGTTCTGCACACACACTCATGCCCGCATCATTGTGTTTGGCAGGCAGAGAAAACACTGGTCCCATCACACCTCAGCGATTCACCACAACAGAAACCTCATTTAACTTCTACTGGTTATCACTTAGTTAGTGCTGTTCGTCCAATCAAACCATCTGGTTCGCACTCCTCCCCAGTCAACGCGAGTGTTGAGCGTTAGATTCTCGTGACATTCCAGCTGAGGAAGTATGTAACAACACAACAAAGGTGGTTGGTGCACGGGCGCTCTGCTTCCTGGCTGGCGAAGCTTCAACCTGACGTGTGCACTCAGCCTCATGGCGGAGACGCTGCTGGGTTTATTAGAATTTGAATAAACAACATTCTCCTGCTTCTTGGCAGATTCTCCACCACAGTGTTCAAAATAAGTCAAAATCAATACTTGTGTTTTTGGCAGCTGGCCTGGTGTTACAGTACGTGTGAGAGCCTGCTGAGCGAGAGCTTTTTCTGCTTTAGTAAGTAACAAGTCACAGTGAAATAGTGTAAGCACCACATAAAACCCACTGGAAGCTCCTGTTTCTGTTCTCTCTCCCTGTCAGGAGCGGTCTATGGCTTGATTAATCTTTAACTTCACAACAGACAGACCAGAGAGACTGCTGATAAGTGAGTATAAAACTTCTAGCACAGGGCTGCTGCTGAAGAGATGCATTCAGCTCAAGAAAATCCAGTGTGAAGAGTGTCTGTGGATTCCTCTGCACCACTGAGTTAAGTAACAAAAGGACGGTAGGCAGGTAGCTCGGACTTTATTGATCTCACAAGGGGGAAATTCCATTCAAATCATTTCCCTAATTACTTTTTTCATAATGCAAGATTAATGTCAAAATGGCTTATGCCAAGACTGTCTGTTTTCCATCCTTTTGCATTTCAAGGTGCAACACAGTAAGATGTTTACTGTGTTCAAATGAGCACAGCATACAGTACAGTATACCTGGATGGTGTATGTGCATGTGGGCCAAGAGTGTTAGGGCCTTTCAGCAGTAAGTGGTAAGGTTGTTCTGAGTCTCACTAGACCCTCTAGGCTGAAAAGAAATTAAGTGGAGCCGCTTTAAATCAAAGGTCCATCAACCAACATAGAAATACACATACAGCTGTTTGGCATGTCTGTGGTGCACTACAGTGAAAATATCAGGACAGCCATTATGCATCAATGATCAATGACTGTATAAAAATGCAGCTTGTTACAGTAAAAGATGTCTGGTGGTGACATTCCTGGACAAGTCTCTCCAAGAGGCACATTTCATGCTCAAGTTGACACCAAAGATGGCTCCAGTGTCTGCGGGGACATCCTCAGGCCACAGAGCAGGTTTGAAATTAACTGAAGCGTGACAAGTGAACAGATCTATGGGAAGTACACTAACCACTTCTCCTTCTACAGCTCAGAATAGAGAACGGCACACCGCAGGAGAGCTGGTGACATCTGATCAGCTTGCATCGGACTAATTTAAGCCAAGTCTCCCCTCACACACCCACCCACACATACAGCACAACCCCTATGACATTCATGCTCACACACATGTGGTACATTCAGTATCGGTAAGCTCTGCTTAATCTTGTTTGTCCCTGAGGGAGAAACAAGGCCAGTGAACAAGCCTTGGTTTGTCTTTGTGGTGAAAACCAGTCTAATCACTAGGCACTGGTCTGGTCCTGGTTTGACTCTGCTGGGGCACAAGGCCAATAACAAGGATAATAAGCCTGGTCTGGTTTGTAGGTGGGCTAAAAGCTGGTCAGCCCATGCTGGCCAACTGGTTTTAGTGGAAGTCCAGTCTAACCAGAGACTGCCCCGGACTAGGATGGATGGAGGAACTACATCAAACTTGATTTCTTTTATTTTCTCTAAGCAGACCAGGACACAACTGTCACACTCACAGCTTAGTAAACTGATAGACACCAGGTTTGCTCAGGAGTCAACTCTGTACTGGTGCTCAATTAACCCATTAAGTGACTTCATTACATTAGCTACAGATCGAATGTACAGCGGTTTCTACAAAAAGGAGGCAGTTAATTTAAGGGGGAAATAGGCCTAGGTGCTAATGGCCCTCTCAGGGAGAGAGTCTGTGTCAAACTCCATTCAAAGCATGCCATTTTGGCATTTCTGCTCGTAGTCACAGACACATCTGAGAATTGGTTTAATTTTCCCAGTGCCTTGGATTCACACCTCGATTCGCCATTATGCAAAGCACAAAGCCACGCTTCTTTGCACTTGAAATTAAAGTTCCACTTCTTCCATCAAACTACAGATGGAAGCAAATGGCAGTGAACCAATATTTAAAAAGTTTCAAAACTGATCAGATATCAATAGTTGATTATTGATTACACATGCGCCGATGTGGCTAATGGATATCAAGGATTTGTCAAAAGCTTTAACTGGTCTTTTATGAGGTAAGCAAGTTTGCCGACAAGCAAGTCAACATTCATTTGACATATTTCTAAACAGGGTTTATGATCTCCTATCCGGAAACCAGCGACACCAGTGCGAGTTAATTAGCTGTCAGCAATCAATCAAAGAAACGTTTCTTACCGAGCACTAACAGCGCAAACCCGAGTGTGAGGAGACATTTATCCATTTCCATTCCTCTCTACGTCCACTCTGATCTTTTCCCCTCGTTTCCTTTGTCCTATGTAGGGGGTAAGACAAGTCCTCTCCCTCCGCTGTCCGAAAGCCCAATAAAAGTCTCAGATGTGTGCAGTCAGTGCGCACCGCACACCGGGCGGAGCCGCAGAGCAAAACGGTTGCGCACCGTGGTTCCTAATCCAGTAAAATGAGCATCCGAATCCTAAAGGGAGCATTTACATGGTCCACACACTGACATTAAACCGACGTGGTGTGTGCATGGGAATGTGAGTGAGATGGAAAGAAAGTGGCCGGAAGTAAGGTGACGGTCTGAAGGAGGAGGGCAGGGAAATAGGGAGGTCCCGGGAGGGAGAGGGAGGGAGAGAGAGAGAGAGAGAGAGAGAGATTGATTCCCAATCTCAGTCTCACACCGCCACACGGTGCAGATATTGGACTGGATTCCATGTCACATATTGTCCAGTCATCGTGAACCAGCCCCGGTGTCTTATTGTCGATACATTTCTATGTGTTTTAGGACAAAAATGCATCTAAACTCATTTCACTGTTTGACCTTTCCCACTTGTAAATTGTGTTCACATCAACATTCAAGTTGTAATAATGACTGGGATGAATTGTTCTGGAAAGTAATAAGTGCAGGCAAAGTTTGTTGCCTATATTCTGTTTCAAATGAAATGAAATGTCAAGAGCATTTTAGCGCATTCTCGTGGTCTCAAACACTGGGGTTCAGTCCATTTTTCTTTATATCTGCAGTAGGTGTCTTTCAGAGCAGTTAAAAATGATTTTGCAGCCTTGAGGTCGTTTTGAAGCAGCTCTCGACAAAATAAAAACAGAAATATATAAAGGACCAAAACACTGAATTGATTATAATGATAAATATTAAAAATGACACCCACCTTCTATGGGTGACAGGTAAACACAGCCACCAAAGAGTAGATGTGAAACCACAATGTTCCTTGCAGGCTGCTGTTCTAACAAAGTTGACACATTCTGTCCTGTGGCCAGACCCACGCTGTGTATTTACACTGGACCAATGGGCAGGACAAAGGTCAGCGCTGGTCAGTCTGTCTGTGACAGGCAGTGGGGAGCAGGAGGGTCAGAGGAGGTAGGACACTTGGCTTTGAAACCTCACGGTCAAAGCTTAAAACCTCACACCTCATCTGCTCTCATACATTTGAGAATCCTATTTTTAAAACATGTTTCAAATGTGTGTGTATTTGTGTGTGTGGGAGGGGGCAGAGTGGAAAATGTGTGTAGACCACTGATACTTACGTGGTGTCATCTGTTGTCACACAACATCTGTTCAACAGCCTTATCCTACTGGCCTACTCTCCTAACAGTCATTAACCAGGACACGGGTTCTGCCTTTCATTTAGATGAGAAACCACTAGACTTGAAAATGTTTTTTCACTTGTTTACAGATTTGTTCACAATAAGCTGCAAACAATAATATGATCATTTACACAGAATACAATTGGAAAACCATCAAACAAACTGTCACCATCAGCCTGAACCTGAACTCCTGGAGCTGTAGCAGTAATACTCGTCGTTTCCTTTGTAGTAGTTACAGCATCTGGAGCTTGACCTGTTTTAAAATAAATACTTCAGCTTTTGATTTGAGTTCTTCTTCACGTAGATCACAGCTGCAACAAAACTGCAATCCAGTTCAAACATTCAGAGGGTGATTAAAGAAACCAAGTGATTCACTGACACAGATTTAATTCCGACACCTGCTCCCTCTCACTGTGACGGTTCTGGCAGAACTTTTTAAAAAGCTGGGTTAGGTTGGATCACTCTGCAACAATCTGCCTTCTATTACACAAACCTTTTCTTGTCACAGGTACAAAAACATGAAGGAACACTTGTGATTTATTGTAACGTCAAGACCGAAGAAACAAATGTTGAGAAAACATTAAAATCCTTGAGACGGCTGCATTTGTGTTCACTGGAAGGCCATTCTGTTGTAGTGAGAGGAAATAACCGACAAGCCAAGAGCTGACTTGTAGTAGTACTAGTAGCAGTGCTAGTCCACTGTTGTATAATAGTTTTATCATCCAGTTTTACATAGTTTTATTACAACATACCTCTGATTTTAAATTTTTGGTCAAAGCTGTATAATTGATGAAGAAATGCTTCCAGAGCTTCAGCGGCAGACACACTGGACCAACTATGTGTTACATTAAAAACTCTACAGGCAAACACAGACATTAAAGACTGACCATAACTTAAACTACATGCAACTGAGTTTGGCCTGATTTTCGATTTCGACAGTGTAGAAAACACTGCTGCAGCGCCATCTCCTGGCCACACAGTGAGTTGACTCTGCTTTCATTAAAGTGGAGGCTTTTTTACAAAATAGATTTGTGAGGTTTTTTAAAAACTTCCATCAGCTGATTTTAAATTCTACTAGTTTAATCATCATATTTTATTACTGTGCTTCACGTCTCATCCGTCTGCAGTGTTCATATTCACATGTGTGTTAATTAAGAGACAGCCAATGGTGTGATAATGCACAAAGAGCAGCGGAATATGTCCTTTAATGTCTGGCTCTGCTGCTGTACCTGGAAAACGATCACGCAAAAGTACTTCAAGGTAACGCAAAAGTACTTCAGGGAAAAAAATCACCAATATGACCTTTTAGCGGGCTCCGTACATATTTAAGAATTATATTGAAAACAATATATTAAGAAGTGAGGCAGTGGTGTAAATATAGAAATAAACCTCCAACTAGTAACTGAGTTTTTTCAGGGGTATAATTTAAATTTATAATGGATGTAGAGCACCATCTTGTGAGACATAAATAATATAGTCACTGAACACACTAACATGAACCCACTGTTACTGTGATAAGTAGATCACCTTGTTAATGAATCCCACTGGGAAACTGCAGTATCACAGTAGCTGAGTCACATTAATTATAAAATACAGTCTTTAGATGGGAACCAAAACACAATCAAAGCCAAATCAGATGAACAACAAAGAGAATAAAATAAATACAATCCTAGGCCCATACTCTCTGACCCTAACACATATAATCTGAACAGTGATAGAACCAGTTATATACTATACTGTTATGGTCTACAAGGCAGGTGTTGATTCTGTTACTAGTGAATTTTACACACTTTCCAATTTATTAAGTTGCTACACATGCACACCTCTTGTTACTGGTTTTGTGAGATACATCAACAGGGCATGAAATGTATGAAAATAAGGTCATAGCAGCAGTGTGGGCGTAAAGCCACAGCAACAGAGCACAGCGAGACAGAGAAGTTTTGAGCTGATGATTAAAACACATCTAAATGTATGAAATACAATTAGATCGCCCCAGAAAAGAGGCACAGATGTCTCTGATAGTGAATATCTGTTGCCATAAAGCTGAAAGCATAAACACACAGACAGCATTTTGTACATACAACCAACACTCAAAACCACAAATGCATTTTGAGCGAAAAGACACAGGATATGTGACTGACACACACACACACGCCGTCTGCAAACGCTGCTCTGTGCATGCAGCCTGAAAAGCTGCAAGCTGAAGGTGATGCAGTGTGAAAGATTCACTTCTGCTGCTTATATTTTAGTAGATATGTCACATCACAATTTATTTAAAAACATCACTGGTTTCCATGTGAAAAGTACAAACATATGCATGCAGCTTCACAGCCTTGGTGGTACAGATCCTTAAAAGGTGAATGCAGACTTGAATGATGCTTTTTATATTATTACATGTACACCCTTTATGCACATCATTAGTATGGTCCTTTCTCTGAAAACGTATCTAAACCTCACAAGAAGAGCATGTTTCTAAAAATAACACATATACGTACAATATCTAGTTTGTCTGGAAAAGGAACCCATTTCTCTGTGTGATCCACACATCAGCAAGTCTTCATCAGTATTTATCATTTTACAACACAAATACAAAAAAGAGCATTTTAAAAACTGCATGGAAGTATGCATAAAATACAAACCACTGTCTTTCTCTGAAATTTGAATTAAAAGCTGTTGTGAAAACACTATTTGTGGCTGAAACACTGACTGGAAAGGAGCCACAGGGTACAAAAATACTCATGTTTTCCCAAGTTGCTGTAAAGTCTTTGTGGCACACTGTAAATGCAACCATAGATGACATTATGAAATAGATGGGATGTACAGTATACAGACAACAGCAACAAAAGAAAAAAGAAAGCTCGAGAAAATGAGATGAACAGTTTGACATTCAGAGCAAAGATGATAAACGGATGGAAACAACTGGCCTGACTTGTAAAAAAGTTTTTTTGAGGGGGTTGTGTTTGGCACCATTTCTTGAATAAGCACACTAAATTCCTGGAGTCACTGTGTAGTTGCCAGGCAACCAGCGAGATACCCTCACTGGCCACTTTATTAGGTGTTCCTGATATTCTGACCCTCTCATGTATTTAGCTGGGGAGGACAAAAATATAGAAACACCTCTGAATATAATGCAGTCCAGTACAACACCACCTTAAACTATGACCTCAATAATAAACATAAAATTTAATTTATACATTTATGACAATTTCACCAAAAACAGAAACATTCTGAGCTGTATAAACACAGACGTTAAGGTGGAAGTGTTGCACTGAAATGCATACAATTGTACAGCTGTACCTAATAAAGTGGCCTGTGAGTGTATGTTAATTAGTGAGCTTTAGGTCACTGATTGTTCTGGTACATGAGGACAATGGTTGGGGCGCGTGCTTCATGTGTATCTGGAGGATTAAACAATGTATCTATCCACCACGGGGCGGGTTAGGACTCAAACGTAAAACCAGAAGAAACCAGATTAGAACCCCCAATAAAAACTATGAAAAGCAAATAAAATCAGGCATAAAACCACGTTCACCCAGGGTTAGGGTGAGGACTGGCCAATAACCAGGAGCTTCTGGGAATCTCACTATGTCCCTCCATTGATGGAACAGCTCATCATTTTTAATTCTGCTTCCATGCTGAACAGAGTCAACTTAGAGTCAAGCTCGTCTTCCTGAGATATTCACTTGTCTTTCTTTCTGGTATTTGACTTCAACACTCAGCTGTCAGTTTATTAGGTACACCAAGCTAAAACTAAGTCAGTCTAATCCAACAGTGTTGCAATAAACCCTCCTTCATGAAGGAGGAACAACAAAAGAAGGAGGAAAGAAATGTTGTGCCAAAGAAAAAGTCCTTACACATTTGGCATTCACTTTTTATCTTTGCAGCATTATTTGAAAATGGAGTCTATTCATTGGTCTTTGGCTGAGGGGTTAAAATAACACCTAGCACCAAGGGATCCATGTTGCAAGCTAGTAACACCACACCGATACTCAGCAGCTCGCACCACCCCCGTCTGAGCAAGATGCAGAAGATAATATGTTTTATGGTGCAATGGAAACACAACTGCGCTGACTCAGGAGCAGCTCAACATGGCTGCGCGTGCCACAGCTCTGTGGGGCTGGTGGAAAAACATTATGTATAAAGAGGTGTTTCTCTTATTCTGTCCATCCTGTTTGTATCAGTGAAGGTAGGTTGTAACAGAAATACCTCTCAGTGTTAGTTATAGGTAGGTGTACTAATAAACTGGCAACTGTATAAGTCAAGATGACATGATAAAACTGATACGAGGATCACTCTGGATAATAGTTTGAGACATATTGTGCAGTAATGGGCTCATCTGTTTCCCTCTCATCCATGAGAGAAACAGACAAGCATAGAATAGACCTAAAATGAAAGAGGAAAAGAGGAAAATAGCTAGTTTGATATCTTGGTATCTTGTCTTCAGGTCTGGTCTTATAATAGCTATGAAACCAAAGGACAGACACTGCATTTTGAAGATCACCTTATCGTAAAAGTCAAAGCCTATGAAGACTCATAGTTTGAATTCAGCATATTTGATTTTGCTAATTATACACCAGCTGATAACATCTATCTGTTTGTTCAACATGATTGTCACCACATCCTGATGAAAGTTTCCTCATCAAGTGACTGAACTCTGCCTGACTTCTTCTTCAGAGGAACGGAAACATCAGTGGAGAAAAAGTGAATGGGGAAAGACAGAAGGTTTATGTTTTCTAAACTGCGGCACCCTCGTGGTGTCACACTCTTGGTGTTCTGGCTGTTTTCCTGGGCTGAGGAAGAGGAGGAGGTTGCTCCTCATCGTCATTAACAGCGGGTCTGTGGGCCTGAACCTGAAGGGTAGTGAAAAATACCAGCATCAGATGGAATGTCCCACTGGCAGCCTGCAGCCAGACAGCACTGATGCTAAACACTAAAAACACACTGCAACAATTTCTGTCTGGCTGCTTGTGTGTTAACATGTAACATCACTGAGCAGCCCAGGAGCCGATCCACATCCTACCTGTGCAGCTCTTCTCGGGCTGGGCTGAGGGTTAGCGTTGTCGGACTCGGGGGCTCTGAGACGCTGCTCGCGGTGCTGTTTGGAGCGGTGCTGGCGAGGGCCGGTGTGGCCGGCCTGCTGTGGCTGGCGTTGCTGATGAGGCTGTCGACCAGGAGGCTGACAGTGTTGTTGTTGTTGTTGTTGTTGTTGGGGATGCTGGTATTGTTGTTGCTCAGGATTGGCCCAATCCAGACGAAGTTCCTCCTCATCTGTTTAATATGGAAATTAGTAGGGATGGTGGGTCAAACAAACAAAAATGTAAAACCAGTTTAAGTTCTTCAGATGAAGAAGCATTTACACTGTATGCATATGCTTTACAAATAATACAATAGTACACTACAAGTATTACTGTATATCAGAACATGGTTTGAAAGTCCTGGTTGCTTCAGATAATCGGGCTTCAATCATATTTGTTACCCACATATACCATGAGCCTCCAGTGACTTAGGGGTTAGGTTGTGGTCATGCTGAAGTTTGCATGGTTTGTGTGTGGCTGCTGTTAATTCACCACATATATCAGATCTGAGAATGTCTAGAGTCTGTCAATCAGGTATGGATAGTTACCTTCAGATGACTTTGTTTCACTGCTCTCAAACACACTGCACTGCTCAAGTACCAACCAGGCACCGCTGGCAACAGCCAGGGCCCAAAACCACAGGGTCACAGAGCTCCACGCTCACTGCATGTCAGCTGGTTTGTGTTGATTTTATTACAAATGAGTTTGGGAACATGCACCACAGAAGCACAACAACTGACATAAAGTGAATCCTGCATTATTATTGAAATTTAAAGACTTTCTTTATGTCAACATATTGTTTACCAGTGGTATGATCATAATCTGGCATTTCAAAGTTATGGGTAGGGTTGGCAAATTTCCAGTGGATTTACAAAAGCCACATGGTCAAAAACAACAACAACAACAACAACAACAACAACAACAACAAAACTCTTACCCTTTTGCCGCATGCGATTTTTCACTTTGGCCCGGATGAAACAAGCAACGACCATGACAATCAGCAGTACGACAATACCTGATGAGGATGGATGATAACAGTTTGTATAAGACATGTACAAATCATTAACTGCATATTAAATGGGGTGTAATTCCTTCAAGATGAATTCCTAATACCATCTGCTGTGAGGAGAGATGTATACATTTACATGATGCATTAGTGGGATTCAGCACTCTGCGACTCTGTACAGGCTGTAGCTAATGGATGGATGGATTAGTACATAGAGTACAATGCTAAAAAAAAAGCAAACAAACATACCTGCTCCGCAGCCCACAATAATCCAGCTATTTATTCCCCATATTTTTTCAGGAAATGTATAGCCTTAAGGAGAAAAGACAAGGAGAGGAAACTGATTAGGCATCAGTTCAATGTATTTTATTTGAATAACTGGTTTTATTAAATGAAATGGTGTGACTATCTCACTGAATTAATGCACTTTCCCAGAAGCCTATTTATTATTTTGTGTTGGCAGTACAGTTCAGATGAAAAGGTTCAGACAAACAACCTGTTTAATATAGAGCATTTCTAAATGATTCTTCTATGAACCATATTTAAATAATCTGTAATTTCCACCACATATGAGGTAACTGTGCTGTTTCTAACAGACCATACATATGTGGGTGTAATAACCACTGGATGATACCCACCAGACTGATACCCACCGGCCTTATTGCAGTTTAGTGTTACAGGCTCACTGGTCATAGATTTGGCTTCATTGTAAATTCTGCATGTTAATTCACCGTTTTTCACCGGCTCAGCTTTTTGTGTAAGAGTTGCTTTTTTCTCATTCTTTAACACATCTTTATTCTTAAGCCATTCGATGTTGAACTTCTCGATCTGTTGGGTACAAGAAACATTGATGGATGGATTAGAGGGTTGTCATGAGGATAAGCAGACCTTCAAGTGTAACAGAAAAGACCTGGAGTAAAACCATGTATGACAATTTAAACTTCAGAAACTCTGGACTAGACCACCAAGTAGGTCCAAACATATTTTTGTTTTCTTGCGTTACGGAGGCTGAGCGCTGTTTGGAAAGCTCAAACCAACATGAGCAAAAATGGTTGAGTGGAAAAGTTTATCATTGACCATGGAGAAAGCACTTAGACAAGAATCTCAACCTCAGGGTCTTCAGTGGCAGGAGCTTCTATCTACGTCTATGGAATAAGATAACAAGTGGACCTTGAGATTTCTTTGTGCTGTAAAATGAGCAAGTGATCAGCAAACAATGCCCTCCAACGCAAATAAAAACAAAAGAAAATCTGTGAATGGAAGGAAAGTAAAGCTGGATTTTGCTTTTCACACATTTTACTTTCTTAACTTCAGTAATAAAATAACAAATCAGAAACTCAAACATCAACAATTACCTCAAGTGCTGAACTCAAATCATGTTTAGACCTCGTCTGTTGACAGATTCTACAAACACATCTTTATGGGGAAATCCTTTAAAAAGACTCCACATGAAGCTTTGTAAATCAGACATACTGTTAGTTTGCTCTCACCTGCTTAGCGCTGCAGGTAAATTTGGCTGGTGATGAGGAACAATCAATCTTCACTGTGGGCTTAGGGACGAGGTCTGAGGAGATGACGTTTGATCAAACACTTTTATACATTTTAAAAATACTAATTATCATATCGAGACAAACAACATATGAAAACAGATGTAATGATCTGAACTAATAACATATTAAGGCAAATGTGCTTTTCTGATGCTAGTTAATTATACTACACATCTGTAACAGCATCTGGCACATCAAAACACAGGTAAAGACAGCAAACTCCTGGCCGCTGTAATATTTCCGGTTCATACCAATGTAAACATGTTGAACAGCTAAGGTAACAGTGAGAAGTGTTTAGATAACTACAGACCTTTACTCATGAGCCAGATAAGGTATAAAGAGGGGTGGAGAGTATTATATAATTGTATAAACAGAGGGCATCTGCTAACAAGTTGTTACCTACCGAATACACACACTTTTGCCACCTTGGCACCAATTAGTTTCCCTTTATTGTCGTAATAATTGGCCTTGTATGTCCCTTTGTGACTTTTCATCAGCTTTTCCATCTTCAGGGATCCATTTTCATAAACTTTACCCTGACGCTGTTTGTCATCCAGGGTAGTTTTCCTTTTTCCATCTTTGTCATTTGGTCCATTGTAGATTTTAACATCGTTGTACATCCATTCCAGTTTATGTATGTTTTGCATTGAGTAGTCCAGAGGCACCTCAATGGTACCACCCTCTTCAACATTGTGGTTGCATTTCTCTTTGGAACAAAAAGAAAGGTGAACAATTTTATTAGATTAAATGACAAACTTAGCAGTGATTTTAACAAAGGCCTGCACATCCCATGACGAGTTATCAAACTCAGCAACAAAATACTGTAATATGTTCTCCATGCTAACTCCAGTGCTGCTGATATTTGTGTTCTTATAAGCCTAAAGCCTGTGGAGTATTCTTTGGACGTCACTAAACAAATCCAAGATCTAATGAGTAAAACTGGATTTTCTAATCCCAGCTAAGGTTATGTGGAAACTTTAGTTCTTTATCCCTCACCTAAATTGGTGATCAGAAAAGTTGGATTCATCTGAGATAAGTGCACAATCTCATGCTCAGTGACTGACTATACATATACCTAAAGTATGTCGCCACAAGAATCAGTGAGCACAAGTACGGCCCCTTCAAAAACTGTGTCATACATGAGTGATAAATGAAAGCCCAGGTTTCTACACTGCATGTAAACATGTTCAATTTCCTGCATGACCCATTTTCTCTAAACAGGTTTGGCCATTGCTTTTGATCCTGCTAACGGGTGCTAACTGGATAATCACGGTAGCAGCAGCAGTCGTGAAAAGTGACATGAAATAAAACTGTTATTATGAAAATAAGAAGGATCCATTTTATTTTATAATAATTCATTAATAATTGTAGAATATTTTGATATTTTCCTAAATGTATTCATGTGGAGATTTATTTCATAACTGTTTATACATTTAATATCAAACACTGGTCCATAATAAACACCTCTGCAGAAATGACACTGAAATTTTGGCAATACTTTATCAGGAAAATGAAAAATGATTTTTGTTGATGAATCTCATGATGGAATATGCTTTAAAAAAGGACGACTGCTTAACCAGAAACAAACAAACACACAAACTGAGACAGTTCGGCTCAGCATAAAGAACACTGAATCAAATTCTTCATCATTAAATGCTTTTAACCACTGAACAAATTCTAATTCCAGGAAACGACAGACAAATGGCCTTTTATGGTTTACCACATTTTCACACCTCGCAGGCTTTGACATGTTGATGAAACTGCCTAAACATGAGTTCTGATACTTAATTATAAGAGACAATAAGCTCTTCAAACTGTTACTTTTTGATAATTACACTTCATTGTCTGAACATCGATCACATGGATCTTTATTCCTATATATTGACAACACTGACTGGAGTTTACGCTATTGTAGAATTTTCTGAAAATGTAAAAATAAATTACTATTTCATATTTTTGATCAAGTAGTTTGTTTAGAACATCCAGCACCTTAATGTATAATTTATGACACATTTGACCAAAGTTTTACTTTTGATAAGAGACTAACAAGTGAGTTCAGTGTTAGTGTGCTATATGCTCTGTCATGTATTTTTAAATCTGGCAAGTTTATTACAATACTTCTCAAAAAATAAACTGATTAGATCTAAAATAACTGATTCTGAGAAAACTGATTCATCACACTAACACGCTGCTGATGTGAGTTGGATGAGGACACACAAGAAGCAAGGCAGAAGTGTTTTAGGACGGGCGACCAACAGAAGCAGTGGAAATAATAAGAAAAAACTGATTTTTATACCATTCAGGAATAAATTTAAATCGAAGTTTGAAGGATAAACAGTATTATACAGTATTTATAGTTATAAAACAACATAAGAAATAACTAATGCTGAAAACATGAAGAATCACCACCCACAATGTAGCAGAGAAAAAAATACAGAAGTAAAGAATGAGAAGTGTTACTTGGTTGGCCAGAGAATTCAAACCTGATTTTTA
The DNA here is from genome assembly GCF_001952655.1 of Monopterus albus. Taxonomy (NCBI): domain Eukaryota; kingdom Metazoa; phylum Chordata; class Actinopteri; order Synbranchiformes; family Synbranchidae; genus Monopterus; species Monopterus albus. Next base: position 481,534 of record NW_018127928.1, read on the forward strand.
AAGGAATTAAAAAAAAGAAGTTTTGCTTTTAAAAACCTCATGAACATTAGAAAACTGATGCTTATGGAGAAGCCAAACGCATCATTTATATTGTACTAAAAATCCACAATTACACTACTAAATGAGAGCGAGAAGTGTATTCGTTTATTCTTACAGTACCTTCGGAAGCAAAGACAGAGCAGCAGACCAGGAGCAGAGAGATGGTGGAGAGCACAGCCATCTTCACCATCATCCTCACCATATTCTGCTGAAAAGAACAACTGCTTTCCGTTATCAAGGTTACTTCCTGTCAGAGCAGTTAGATCAACTCGTTTGTGTGTGTGTGTGTGTGCTTATGTCACTGAAGAGTTATGTCTTTTTGGTTTCTAAAGGAAGTGATCCTTAAGAGGCCCTCCCTGCTTTTGCCGTCAAAGAGCAACGCGCGGTAAGCAAATGCCATATTTAGGACAAAAAGAGTGAAGTGTGGTGGTTATGTCAGCTTTTTTGCTTCAGTAGCTAAAAATACAATGTGTGGCCTCCACTTCCAGATCGACGGTGCGGTGGGGAAGGTGGGAGGGGCTGCTTTGATTATGCAGATTGCAGGAGGGCCTCCGTGCAAATACAATGTGTGGCCTCCACTTCCAGAGCATTATGACACAAACCAGGCCTAATACAAACACCAAACAATTACATTTTTAGCTGGAAACCATCTGCCTCTTGGACAAGTTTTGTTCCAGCCTAAAAACTGACATAATGAACGAACGTTACATGCCATCACTTGTTCTCTTGCCATTTTCCACTGTCACTGTGCATCTTCTTGATTCAGATCTAAATCTTTACATCATGTTTTGTGACAACATGCCCTCTCTAGCTGCTCTGACTTATTAAAACCTGCAGCACACATTCGTACACTAGCTCAAACCTTAACAGGAATTTGACTTACCAAAAACATTTTATCACGTTTGTATAGTTAAAAACAAGGATTCCTCTTACAATGTCAGTGTCAAAAGAAAGTAAATTAAGGGAGAATAAAATGCTTTTGTTTATTTGGCCAAGGATAAATGAACATTTAGAGGAACTGTGACTCTGAGATGCTGAATACCTCACGTGCAAACTCCAAGAGAGAAGAGCTCTGTGAGTGAAGCATCATATTGTATTTTTTACTGTTTTTTTAACAAAATGTCAGTGTGATGAGCAGCATGAAGCTGAAGCCACTGGTTATAGTTTAGAACTGTATTCCATCATCTGTTGGCTGCTTCAATGCGCAAAGAATATTCTCAGACTTTTCACAGTAAATAAGTTTTAAACAGACACTAACTGTGAGCTGTGTGACCAAGACCAGTGGTTTAACACATGAATTATAGCTTTAGTTCACACCAAGGAGAGACATATTAGTGATTAGTGTGAAGACAATTATCTGTTGCAGAAGTCATTATACTCAGTTTCACATCCTCCAGCAACTTTATACTCCTTTCACTTTTGATTTTACTACCCTGAACTTGTTCCCACTAGTCCTATGGGTGTTTGTAAACACATGTGCGACAATAATATTTTTGCATTCCACAATCGCTGTCTTCTGGGCGTATGGAATTCAAACTGTATACACACATTAGAAGCACAGGAAACAATGCATGTGTGAACTATAACAATACCGTTCATGATTTTATCTCATCCACTCACTATTACAACACACTACTTTTTGTCACAACAGATGTCACCAAATCAACCTTGAATCAAATATTAAGGTTTGTAATTGTGATATATTAATGTATCGGATTTTATGATCTCTGATTTACAACATTCTGTATCACATATAAGCTCTTGAATACTTTTGAATTGTGGAAAACCTGCACTGTATTCAAAACAGGTCGTCAAATTTTTTCCAGTTTGAGCCCCACATTCATGATGTTACTATCATCACCACACAACACTATATGGGCACTTATATGCCCACATTCAGACCAGTATACTGGACTCAGCTCAGTTATTCACCTAATTAAAATTAAAAATTAATGTGATGGACATTCAACACAGCAGGCAAATCACAGTCTCCAATGAAACACCCACACAGATGACGGTATCAATAATAACCTCAAAAGACAGTAACACTTACTCACTGTAATGGAACTTCCTTCAATAAAGGGGCTTTTTAAAAATATTTTTTTATATAGTGATATGTATGGATCACACTCACACCTACGGACAATTTAGAGAGAAACCTAAATTGTGTGTCTGAGAACTGTGGGAGGATGCACCAGTAAACCCACTGAAGAACGTGAAGCTCAGCCACAAGGGTTGAACTGGGAACCTTTGTGCTGTGAAGAGACAATGTTAACACTGCACCACCTTGTCGCCCTTTCTTGCTTTTCTTTGTCATCAATTTTTTAAACTAAATATCTGTGAATATTTTCACATTTCACTGACTAAACCTAATCAGCAGATAATAACTTCAGATTAATGAGCTTCATTCATCAGCTTCTGCTAAATGGTTTATGTAATAAAATAAAGACATTTCAAAGACAATATTAATATTTAAAATGTTGATTACAAATACTGCACATGCTAAATGTCAGGGTCAAAGTAAAAAATGCAGAACAACAATGTTCTGTGCCACTGCGTAACTTAAAGACAAAGACTGAAACAAACAAACCCTGTCACCAAACAAATTAAACTCTGGTCCCCAGAGACTGAAGGCACCCTGCAGGACTGTTTCACCCAGACAGACTGGGATGTGTTTAAAGCTGCAGCCACCTC
>NW_018127928.1:484948-487928 GCF_001952655.1 Monopterus albus
TTATTCTATGTAAATTTTAAACTGCAAGACTACATTTCTAAATATTAGCTTGCAGCAGTGAACCTCGACACCCTGAAGTGGAACGGTACCTATTTTTACCTACTAAATGAAAGAATCTTTCATTCCATCTTCAACAGGTCACTGGAGCTGTGTGAAGTCCCCTCCTGCTTCAAACGCTCCACCACAGGCCCCAGACTGTCAGGATTGGCAATAGGACTTCAGCATTGTTACAAACACTGGCACCCCACAGGGATGTGTCCTCAGTCCCATCCTCTACACCCTGTTCACCCACAACTGTGTCGCCTCCCACAAAGACAACATCATCCTAAAGTTCACAGAAAACACTGCAGTGATAGGTCGCATCACTGGCGGGGACAAAGCAGCCTACAGGAGGGAGGTGGCCGGTCTGGTGTCATGGTGCAAGGACAATAATCTCAGCATCACCCCGGACAAGACGAAGGAGATGATAGTCGACATGAGGAAGGAGAGGAGATCTCATCAGCCACTGTTCATCCAGGGGCTCGAAGTGGAGAGGGTGAGCAGCTTCAAATACCTGGGTGTCCACATCAGTGAGGACCTCACTTGGACACTTAACACCACACAGCTGGTCAAGAAGGCCCAATGGTGATTAGCCCAGATTAGGTCTGTGGTGCTGATCAGTTGCTGCTTTTCATGATCAGACTTAGCAGTTGCCTGCTATGCAATTGTCTGGAGTGGTTGTGTGTGTGTGTGTCCGTGCAGGAGAATGTGTGTGTATTTGGGACAGGGGTGGGGCATTGAAAAAAAGTTTGCACTGGGGCCCGTTAGTTTTGTTATATGACCGTTCTGTGCCCAGAGTGACACCTTATGGGGTCTACAGATAAACAGGCGGCTGGATTAAAAATCTGACTCCTGATTTTTACAGTGTAATAGATTATATTAAATTCTTATTCATCACTTACATACACCGCTGTAAACAGCATCATGTTACATTAAATACACTGAAAACACAAAGTAGTGAACAGTGACACTCCTACAGTACCTGGAGTTGTCCACAGGGTGGCACTACTACACTACATGTACATGCAGTTCAGCAAAAGCACCAACAGTTAATAATGTGTTACTGCATAAAATAGCAGTTTAAATTTCCAAATACATAAATGTTGTTTCCCAGCAGCTGCATGATGTTACAGTATATTAGGATATTACAGTATATTACACAGCTCAATAAAAGTCAATGACTAATATTGAGCTGTGCTTTCTATTAAAACCCTGTCAGACACTTTGCAACAGCTTGTGGTTGTTCCAGCCCTGTGTCTGCACCCATGGGGATTTATGTTTAGGTCATAGTTTTGGTTTTAAATGATTAAAATAATTAAAACTCAACAACAGATTAAATTTAACACAAGTCTGCCACAAATCTCTCCCCTATCTGCAGTATTGTTTATTCATATATGTTGACAATGATTTAACCTCTTTAAAGAAAAACCCATATTACCTTAAGCTATACATGAGTAACTGTCAGAGGTACACAGAACCCCAAGTGTTAATGACTTCTACAGCATTTTATATTAGGATTCAGCATCTTTGAAATGATGAATTAGGAAATTAGGAAAGCCACAGAACTGAGGTCTTTAACTAATTAATTACATTAAAATATCAAAATATTTACATTACCATGATTTTTTTCATTTGTATCCATTGTACTTTCATTTAAAAATGTATTTTTCATTATCTCATAATTAGAAAAAAATAGATGAATATTTACATTTATAACCAATCAAAAATCTTTGGTGAATGCACTGTGCTTCTGCAGAAACCACAAATTAAGGTGGGTCTATCTTTAGAATTGGGTTAGGCCTACACAATTCATGATTGTCAAGTCAAATATTCTTTTTTAATTTCTACAGGAGTTAGAAATAAAAACTGCTGTGTGGAATAGCTTTTATTTACAGCATGAGAGAAGCACAGGGAGTCCAAATGAACCTCCTGTCGCTGGATTTTGTCCCAGTTGAGTACACAGTACACTGTTTCATAAACTTGATAGACCGAGATATAAAACTTTAAAACTGTGATTTGTGGCATCTGTGTGTGACAGAGACATGTGGCAGAAATGGTGGAAACATGTAGTTATGAGCCTTGGTGTGACCTTGTGATGGAGTGAGTTCATGGTGCAGGACGACATGCTGACTGTGTTCCTGTGAGGGGACACAGATGACCCTCTGCTGTTAAATGGGCCTTTATAAATAGAGCAGTTATTTTTCCACTGCTCTGTTCCAACTGGTCTGTACATCAGACACAAACCCTTTAGATACCTCAGCTTCCAATCACAGTCCTCTATATTAACAGCCAATCAGAGTGCTTCAGATGACCTCCTCATCATATCATAATGTTCTAAATAACTGTAGTAGCTAACAGTAGCTAATTGAATTTGATTGTGTCAAACCAAATGCTTTTCATTCTTGGATTAGCAGAGGTGGCTGTTCTTCAACTAGAGAGAAGTCCTGTTCTATATAAACTTACATGACAAATGTTAACTTTAAAATTTTCCTAGATTGCAGAGTATGAATGTACATTGTTTTAATTTCAGAGAAAAGATTGTGTCACTCATCTGAGACATGTATGAAAAGCCTCCAACATGTAATGTAACATTCTTGAAATGAGGGAGTGAAGCAAATACATTATGGAGAATTACAGGCAGTATTTTGTGCATAGTTCAGTCGAGAAGGAGAGGAGGTATAAGGATTTGTAGACATAGAGAGAAGAGGAAAGGCAGGAGTATAGGTCTGAGAATAGGGACTGGCACAATGACAGGGAAAGGTAGAGAGCTGGCGGACATGATGGAGAGAAGGAAGGTAGATATACTGTGTGTGCAGGAGACCAGGTGGAAGGGTAGCAAAGGGCGTAGCATTGGAGGGGGATACAAACTGTTTTATTATGGTGTGGACAGGAAGAGAAATGGGGTAGGAGTGATCCTGAAGGAGGAGCTGGTGAGGAATGT
>NW_018127928.1:489216-518113 GCF_001952655.1 Monopterus albus
TTGTGGATTTAGAGAAAGCGTACGACAGAGTGCCGAGAGAGGAGCTATGGTACTGTATGAGGAGGGATAGTGGTTATATTGGTAGAAGGATGTTGGAGATGGAGCTGCCAGGCAAGAGGTCAAGAGGAAGGCCAAAGAGGAGATATATGGATGTGCTAAAAGAGGACATGAAGTTAACTGGTGTGAGAGTAGAGGATGCTGAGGATAAAGTTGGGTGGAAACAGATGATTCGCTGTGGTGACCCCTAACGGGAACAGCCGAAAGAAGAAGAAGAATTTTGTGCATAGTTCAGAATAAATGAAATAAAAACAAATTAAGCTAAATGGCTGAGAAACATAGTGACTAATGTACAATTAAAGGCTATGAAAATCACAGGCCATTCAATTTTGCAAATTTAAAATATTTACTTTTCAGTGTCAAAGGATGGTTTCTCCCTGTCTACACATGCAAGCTATTTTAGTGGATTTAAAGTTCTACAATGAAACACTGGTGGGTATGTTATAGGCTTATTAGAGCATTTTTATACTCAATAGACTCCAATTTGAATGCTACTCATGACCATAGCACTTCTAAAATCCTGGTAATGGCCCTTTGAGTATAACTGAACGAGCTCAACTTTGCACATGTACAGAGCTGGTTAAAATAATCAAATTGGCTGAAGAGTTTAAGACACTGGTTTGACTACAGCCAGGTTTGATCCATATCATATTCATTTTCCTTTCTGCTCTACCGCCTGTTTATCTAATTAAGTCCAACTGGAGACGACTTGCAGGCTGGTTTTTAGCCAACTCTGTTACAGTGTTCAAAAGCTATTATATTATTGCCACCATGGACATTCTACAGTCAGATCACACCGGCAGCATGAGGTTTTACAGTGCCAGTACATCTGGGGGCCAGTTGAATGAAGCATTAGCAAACCTACTAACCAATCATCTCTCAGGCTCACAGGCGGTTTGATTTAACTGTAAAAGGCTGTATACAGGGCATATCTCACAGGGCATGCTTCATGACAGTGAAATGTTTCACAGGACTCCCAACAGAGAATAGTCCAGTACAGCCTGACACACTCTTCTTTTTATAAAGCCTATGTTCTCTATGTGACAACACAATATTATATCAGTGGAAAAAATACACACCGTTTTCAAATGACATCCAGTGATAAGAACATTTGGTTATGCACTTAGTAGTGTGGTGCAGTGGTTAGCACTCACAGCTAGAATGTTCCAGGTTCACCCACCCGGGGCCTTCCTGTGTTGAGTCTGATCTCACAGCAGATCGACTCCACTTGATATGGGTTTCTATTTTCAGAAGATTGTCGAGTGTGTCCAAAAATCCAACGCGCTGTATTTGTGTTATTTTTAGAGAGCGAGTGTCCCGGGGCATTCCGAGTTTGAGTGATTAGTGCCAGGCATCTCTGGGGAATGCCTTTGGATTTTAGTGATTATTTCAGAAGCGTGATGGGACGATGTAGATCAGGTGTTGTGGATTTCTGTGGGTTGTATTTCAGGAGGCCTGGCAGTATTTGTTTTATGTGGTTTTACTACAGAAGTATGATGCACATGCCAGGACTGGTGTCACCAGATTAGTCTTTCTTTTGTCTACTGTGGTTAGAAGCCATCTGAGTCATGTTAGAGTCAACATCAGGTGTGTTGGATGTGAAATGACAGAAGAATGCCAGCTATTGTGTCGTTAGATCTGCGGCGTTATATTTAGTAGTACGGGTGTGTTTGATTTATTATAGCTGGGCAGAGGTGTGCTGGGTTTGTCGATTATTTTACGAGATGTGACAGGTGGACAACTTGGACTGGGTGTGCTGCATTTTTGATTTTAGACCATACTGACTGTGGATGGCTGCTCTGGATTTGAAGTGTCTATTTTGGTAAACTGGGTGCATTAGATTGGTGTTATTTTATATTGAGAGCACTGGCAGTTGCGACATTGCTCAGCAGCTGGAGAGACATCCTTTGGTTTTCTGAGGAGGAAACCCCTCATCCCCTATTGAAACCTAGCTCCAATTCTCCACGTATAAACATGCACCTCACACTTCCAGTTGATTTAATAACCGAGTTATATGGTTCAATCATCATTGCTAACAATCCAAATTACTCATTACAATCAGATCATCTGATTAAGGTGTATGTGGTCTGTGTTTCAGCGGGAGAATGCCTGTAATCACATTAGGTTCAGTGGAGTGGTGCATACTGATGCAGCTGTCGCTGTGTATGAAACATCAGGTGATGTTTATGTAGTTCAGGGAAGGATTACTACTCCATTTAAAAAGAGCTAAAACCCGAGTTCACTATATCGTTTTAAGATTCTGATTAAATATGGCAGTGTAATACATATCAGCACGTTCTGATTAAACTAATATGGCAGTGTAATACATATCAGCACCATTCTCAGGACAAACGTTTTCTATATTTAAAGCACAAAGATTTTTTTAAACCTAATATTTGCAACATTCTTTTTAGTAACACATTAGAGGGGGTTTCAGAGGAGTTGCTATGTTGGGCTGCTGCTGTACTTCAGAAGCTCATATCAGATAAACCCAGCTCTCAGACAGAGGCCTCTGGGGAAAAGCTAGTTGTAGGCTTCTCCACATAGCTGGCTATATGTGGAGAAGAGAGAGGGAGAAAGAGGAGGAGAGAATGTGTGCGAAGCTGCCAAGAAAGGCTCTAAGCCTTCCAGAGTAAACTCAGCTGATAGGGCAAACCCTCCTTCCATCACAGATCACACCTAAACTGATTCTCTCCCTCTCATTCATCCTCAGTCCGTCTGCTGATTTACATGCCTTAAAAGTAATTTACGTCATTAAGACAACAAACGACGAGGAGGGTTTTAAAAACATAATGAAAACTGGTAACATAATCAGTTAATATGCAACATTACAGCTGTGTATAGGCTGAAAGGATGAGGAGGTAGGGAGCATTTCCTCAACCCTTCCTTCTGTTATGTAACAACTGACATGCAGAGCCAAACATATCTGGTTTATTTACAACATAGTGTAGAGTTATTATACATTCATAATGTGGGGTTCTCCTGAAAATCTTTTTCTTACATGTACAGCAAGACTACAGCTCAATGATTCTTCCAGTTTCTGCATAGCTGAGAGGGTCTGTGTGATGTAACTTCTGTCACCAGTCCACAGACCTCTGTGCAGTCAGCCATGATGAGCCCAGCACTGCTTAGCTTAGCATAAAGACTAGGAACAGGGGAAACAGCTAGCATGGGTCAGTCCAAAGGTAGAAAAAAACAAACCTGCCGACAATTCTTAACTAATTAACACATATCTTGTTGTTTAATTGGTGCAAATTGATTGAGGTTGTTGTCTGATGAGGAGTTACGTGCCCTAACCACAGTTACATCCCAAGTCTCTTATAAGCACTGTCTTTTCCTTCACTTGTGTCTTTTTCTTGCATCTTAGTCCTGCCCACGTAAGATGCAAAGAAAATATGCTAGGAGAGAGGACTCGAGAAAACACGTTATTAACGACATGATATGTCCTTTCCATCCAGTCACCAAGTGATAAAGGGGTGTGTCAGTTCACACAAAAACTTCTGCAGAGGACGGTCTCGTGTATCCTTGACCATGGCGTCTCCAGCAGCCTCCTGCCTCCTGCCTCCTTGCTCCTCGGCCTTTAGAGCTGATTTGTGACGTGAGATTTGGAGCATCCTTGGTCCTTATTCAACCAGAATGACTTCCAGGTCGACCAAGGATGTAGGAACGATCTTATAAGAGACAGGAGACATACCCCATGTCTTATGAACCAACCTCAGAGCACAGTGACTACAGTGATTCTTGTTTTCACAGTGTGATTTACATAATGTAACGATGTAAGGATGTTTGTTTTACTGTGCAGCACTCTGGGCTCTCGAGTTGTAGAGTGCTATATAAATAAAGTTTATTATTATTATTAATAAAGTAAACATACCAAAACATGGCAACACTAGAGGAGGTTACACATCAGCTCTTTAGTTTCTCTTATTACATTGTCCATAAGTTCCTCAATTTATATCCTAAAATCCGTTTAATTTCTGAGGACGTGCACACACACGCTCTGAAAACAACATGTTGCTACCATGTGCACATGAATGATAAGAAAATAAAAAAGACTTCAAGTATTGTAAAAGTCCAACTAGTGTCAACTCGCACAGGCTTCGTACAAACATAACACTCTGAACAGAGACGGCTGAAAAGATCAGGTTTGTCCTCAGAGGTCATGGGTCAAATGTCATTAGTCTTCTTTTTAGATTATGTGTTTCTGCTTTTCATGTACATGCTCTGTTCTTACCTCTTAGGTCAGCAGAGAACAACTGTTTGTTCTGACTGGCAGCAGGAGTCTGCCTGTTTTCTCTGGCCTGCAGTTTTCTGACTCAGTCCAGTTGTTTCTCCCCCTCTCCATCTTCCTCCTTCCTCTCTTTCCAGTCTTAGGTCAGAGCAGTCTGGCACTTCACCATGTAAGGCTGCACAGCTGAACTGCTCCTGAGGAAGAAAAAAATAAAACTACTTTCATGATGGAACATTTTTATACTGCAACTATTTTTCAGCTGGAAATAAAAGCCAAGTTCTCATGAAGATGAAGAAGGCAACGATGAGACACTTTGTTACATTAATTATATATTCACAGATAGATTTAGGATTTTTGAATTGAACAGAATTCCTGTTTGAACCATCCACTCAGACGAGTGCTCTCAGTTTCAGGATTGCCCTGTTCACACTCCCACACTTTCACAGCTGGAGGCTGTCCAGTACAGCTGCAGTCTGATCTACAGCCAGTGAACAGCTCTTCACGGGCTTGACGGTCTGGCTCAAGTGCACCTCAATGATGGGCATTACTTTCCCCATCCATATATATCCTGCCAGTGCTGCGACTGACTAGTGATTTTCCAGTCACAAGCCAGGACACTTGATAACTGCATTTTCATCTGAAAATCACAGATGTGAACCTCATGGTGGCACTAGAGAAAATGTCAGAGAAGCACTAAATTCATTAGGATTCACCATCATGTGACCATTAACCATGTGCAATATTTGATGGCAATCCATAAGATATTCGTTGACATATTTCAGTCAAGTGTTTCCCTACCAGCTGGCCAACGCTGCACAGCTGTGCTGTCTTGGATAAAATCATCCTCCCTTTGTAAACAGATAGTCCTCTTTAACTGTAGCATTTCTTGCTACCGTACTGCATGTCTTATGTCATTGTCTATGCCATTTTTATCAATTTTTCTTTCTGATTATACAAGGCTCATTATATTTCTTCATCTCAACTTACTTTACCCTCCAACTAATAACACATTTTTTATTGTTTTTAATCCATATGTTCATAAAACAGTAGACAAGTCTGTTTTTTTTTAATACATTTTATCTTATACTTGAGCATCCCAGCTTTCCCAAAAGGGAGAATTGCCATTTTATCTGATCTTTGAAAAAATACAGCTGTCATATAAATATAAGGTGACAGAAAAATCTTCCTGTCTGAACAATACCAGCAAAGCTGACTGCACAGTACGTGACTGATCGCCTGTTTACAAGTGGATTTTCCTTATAAAGGCAGATGCAGAGCTTTCTGGATCATAGCTGAGCGGTTATTTTTACTTTATTTGAAGCTCTTGTCTGTCTTGATTTGTCCTCAGTGGATGATGCTGTCCAGGACTTCACATTGATTCAAATACACTTTGCTTGTTTAGCCTCAAAACATTATTTTAATACATTATATTTAACCTACATTCATAATGATGCTAGTTGGTAATATACTGTATGTATGCAGTTTTGAAATATGCCACATAAGTTGATGGGCTAAGCAGATGACTATTATTTTTATTATTTTTTATTACATGATACAAGACATAAGTAGGTGCCAAGGCTATTTGGTCATTTTATTTGCTTCAACAAAACCCAGATCCCAGAGGATCAGTTCTCAGGCTCTTTACTGGTGTGGTCATGGCCAAACTGTATATTTTGAGTCACTGTCAGCTGTTCACACCAGGTGCCAGGGTAATGAACACAATAGTGTGATCCGGGCATGATGGCTGATTGCAGGCCAAACTACAAGCTAGCGCTGCTGTGACCCAATGAATGCATTAAATAAATAATGGAGAATTCAAACATGGTGACCCACCTATCATTTTATGGAAAAAATATGTTTTGAATTTAAAGCTTAAGATTTTTTTTTTCTAAATTTTAAAGCTGTTTATTTTTAATTAAAGCACCCAAGTGCCACCTCCCTCAGCTTAGTTTTGTAATGCAGTAGCTTAGTTAACATATTTCTGTCTTAAATAAAGTCTATGCAGATTTTTTATGACACATTTGTAGATTTGCTAAAGCACTTGGTTAGAATTTTAACCCTTAATTAATCACTAAACCATGGTTGATTTATTATTGTACAAAAAGGCTTGAAAAACGTTTTACCAGTGGCAGGGTGCATAATGCACCATCATACTGTAACTTGTTCACATACTGGCTTGTTTGAGATTTGTGTTATTATGAATGTTATTGGAAAAGGGGTTTATTACTTCTTGAACAGACTGTACTAGGTTTTATAATTAATACAAATATTAACTCTGTTTAACACATTGGCTATTTTCTAATATTATTTATGACTGGAGAGGTAACAGATTTAAGCAATTCACTATGTTGAAACTGTCCCAGTAAAACCAGTATGCAAACCTTTTATCAGTCTTGGACTCATGGAACTGGCTGTTGCATGTATAATTCAACAGACCAGTTATCCCCACTTGCCTAAAATCATTTCTAGGATGTCCTGCCTCTCTCTCTCTCTCTCTCTCTCTCTCTCTCTCCCCCCTGCTCACACTCACACTGTGCTCACAGCCTTGAAGAGCACACTGCATATCTGATGTTTCTCTCTCCAACTCCAACCAGCTCCGCTCTCATCTGAAAGGTAAGAACCAGCATCCTCTACAGACACAGCTCTGCTTTCATTCTCATTTCATTTTAGAAGTGAAGTGAGTGACATAACTATGTTAACAGATGATGTATACGAGACAAAGATGCTTAAAATTAATCATAAACTTGGACTGTTCATTAAAACACTTTAAGTATTATTATTAAATGATGGTGAAACACACTTCTTATGAAACCCCTAAAGAGGTTCAAGTTAGTCGGGCAGTTCCTCAACCAATCTGTATCAGACTGGTTACAGTTACAGTGACACACCAGTTATGTTCCTGTGAGGAGGCTGTGTTTTATGTTAAGATACAGAGGAATCACTGCTTTTTATAAAAAAAAAATCATTGTTCACATACAGTAAACACAGCTCTAATGAGAGGGCTGGGGAGGGGGGGGGAGTGGAAACTGGACTGAGTCTCCCAGAGGGATAAACATTCATCTCCACTTCTTACATTCCCATCCAAAGCATATGATTTTATTTTAGAGCACTGAGGAACCAAATCAACTCAATCTAAACATTGATTTCATAGTTTAAAACTACAGAAGAATGCTCTAACAAGTGAATGGCCTTGAGTGTAAGCTCAGTCTGGGTTACGTCACAGAATTCACGGTGCAGTTGGCTGCATGGGAAGCTACCATTAAGAAACAAGTTGTATCATTCTGTGTTGTAGCATCCTGATGGCAATCTTAACAGGCTTTCAGAGGCTTTTCCATCTTGATGACATTTAGACTTTACAGACTTTTAGGTTAAACAATAAGACTACACCAGACTTAAACAACCTGTAGTTATTACACAAATCCTTTTGACTGTTATTTACTGCTGCCATATGTTTTCTGTATCATGTTAATATAGTACACAGTAACTGTTTTTGATGGAAATGATGAACATGTTCATATTTTTTAAAGTCATTTTACCTTGGTGTACTGGCACCCAGCAGCTGTTACTGTGACACTAACCATGCCCCAGTTAGATTAATAGGTCAATATCAGTATGCATCTTACTAACCCACGTGTATAATGCACTACTCGACAGCTGTCACATGGCTTTGTAGTCTAAGAGGATGTGCCAGATAACTGCAGCTACTTTGTTTAAAAAATGAAAACACAGCACAGCCTATCCATAGTGGAAATACACTAAGTACAATACAGAGTGGTTATAAATCTGTATGCTTATTCCCCTGGGAGCTTTATGTGTGAGTACCTGTAGGTCTGTGGGCAGCATCAAGACAACAACTGCTAGTGCTGACACACACTGATAACTCACACTCGTGGAATGACTGGCATCTGAAGTCTTCAGAACACACACACGCTGAGCAGACCTGTGAGTGTAACACAGTTTTTGTGATGGAAATTTTTCATTCTTCTTCAACTTTCAGCAACTTTCACACCTAAATACACATCAACATGTCACCCCACCCACCCCTCTGTTTGTCAGACTGGAGGCATTTGGCTCTTGGCAGCAGCGGCTAACAACAGCTGATTGTGTTTATAAAAGTACAACATGGTCCTTTCAACAGCACAAAAGAGCCATCTGTACTTCAACAGTAATGAGCATCTAAAAATAAAAGTGATTTATACACAAGCTTAGTGCAACATGAACAGAAGAGCTGGCTGAATTAAAAGTAATAATACTTTAATAACAGGCTAATGCACCTATTGACTGCCTAAACTAAAACTAAAGGAATATTCACAATTGTTCTTTAATTAGTTGGCTGTCATCAGTACAGACGTGTGGTCTGTAGCTGCTCAAGCCAAAACAAAACAGATTATTCTGTACAAAAACAACAAAACCAAGCTAATGATAACCACGGCCAACCACTTAATCCAGATGTGGAGGGGTCTGACGTCACTCTGAGGTTTCGAAAGCCTAGAAGCTGCTGTTCTGCTCATTGTTTGGAGCCAGAAAACAACAAGTTGAAGGGGGTGGACAACATGGCTGAGAAGGGACGAGCAAGCAGAAACCAGTGCGGCTGGCAGTGACAGGCCAAGGCACCTGTTGTTTTAACATGCTTAATATCTTTTTAATGGATCGATAATTCTCAGAACAGCCGTTTAGAAAGACTCCTTGAAATAATAAAAGAAGATTTTCTCAAATAATCTTAACAGAGTTTCTTGAAGCTACTGTAATGCATCTTTCCACATGACCGGAGTCAGCTGTCATCAATGGATCGCACCTGAACTGTGGCAGCACCTGTGCTCCTAACTTGAACAGCTCCTGTAATTCATTCAAGAAAAAAACAAAGATCTGAGAAGTCAGGCAAAAAAAAAAATCATCTTCCAGATTTAACCATATCCCTTGGTCCTGTGATCTTTTCTGCATTAATTAATTAATGAGCCAATAAAGACACTAGATACATCTGACACTGATTCATCTGAGCTCCAGTTGCTGCATCTTGTCCAGGTGCATGTTTTATGTAAATGACATAACACAGGCCAACCAGTCACTGTGCGTCTCTGACATGGTCCTGTGAGATGTGAGAAGCCCAGTCAGACAGAGATGGCTTGCTGAAAAATAAGAAAGGTCTTTGCTTTTTGTCCTGTAGAGGTATGTGTACTGTATGAGGCATAGACTCAGACTCAGACTCCCACATGTTTAAGTAGAGGAAAGCCTGGGTGTATTTACTGTCAACTTTGAATTCTTTCTCCAATTTTATTTTTTTTTTACTGTGGAAATGGATTACTTTTCACAGAGAAGACAGCCTGATATGTTGAATATAAGTGGCAGTCAGCACTGGCTGATGTGTACAGACCAGGAGTACAGCATGGGGCCTTAGTCACTCACATGCTGTCAGTAACACACACACACACACACACACACACACACAGCAGAGGGCCATACACATCCCAGTGCAGCCCCAAGCTGCCATAGACCAACTACTGGCATGATGAAAAGGCCAATTTCTCTGACTGAGTGGGAGAGGTAAAGGACGAAGGCAGAAATTAATATGATTAAGTGGTGCTGAATAGTTCAGGGCCAAAGAGCCGCACAGGGGCCGAACATAATGACAGGCCTTATGTAATATTTTGGATCCACTATGAGCTGCTGTCAGGGAGAGCTATAGGTTTAAAGCCTCCTCTGATATGACTCTGGGGAAGTCATTTGTTTAAGTCAACACAGCTGAGTGGCAGTTTCTTAAGCTGTAGTACCTCTATCAGCCACTAGATGCTGCCTAAGATAAATATTCACACTCCTATTAGCTGTGTTTTGGCTTCAACCAACTCCTTAGGGAAACACCTGGAGCTGCTAAATGCACAGATTTGTTCACCATCTAGGGGCCAACTTGACTGTCTGATCTTTTTGATGCTGGACACATATCTCACAGTGACTCCAACAGAAGTTGGCTGGTTTGATCTGCCCTTCTTGACTCAAGCTCCTCTCCTATTACAGTTGAATCCATTCAAGCTAAATGCCCATTTAAAATAATGTATAAATCACTGGTGTAGCTGTTTTTATTCCTCCCAGGTAGTGGATGTTGTGAACTGTGAATTTTATTTCTGCAAACTTGATGCAAATTAAACCAAGTCTCTAAAGAGAGGTAATGTACGGTGACAATATTTCACTGAACTGTACGTGCAGATAGATTATGTGCCTTCACAATCCAAAAAACCTCCTGATAGCAGAGCTGACACTTCAATTAGGTCAGAAGTCGAAAGCAGAGCACCAGAGTAGGAGCAAGTGTGTGTGTGGAAAAGTGTTAACATGTCAAGTGATAATAAGTGACTCAGAGGCAGATAAGGGTGGAAGAAACAAAAGTGAAATGATAAAAATTGATGTTGAAAAGTCATTAAATGGCCAAAATGACTGCTGTTATCTGTACTGATCTCACAATGCAGCAAAGAAACCAAATATTACAAACTGAAGAGAATATGATTAGAAAGTTCACGATAAACTCAGTAGCTTAGGCTCTATGGATTAAAAGCAGCCAGCAGGGGGCGCTAGCAGGTCCATAAATTTCAATATAGAGAAGAACTTGGCAGAGCTGGTGTGCAAGTGTTAAGATGTTCACAGTTTGTGGGAACCACTAATGCATAAGCACGGTCACCTTGTCACAGTGTTCTGACGAGAGTCCCTGATCAGATGACAAAGGGATTTAGCAGAGCGTAAGGAGCCTGCAGCTGCACTGTGAGACTCATTTATCTCCTATTTCTGCATTTCTACAGCTACTTTCTCTACTCACAGCCTTTCATTTTTACATTGTGAAGTAACCTCATAATAAATTTGAGAGGAAATATTATTAAAATGAGCATATTTGAAGATATAACAGATTTACTCTTTTTCTCTGTGTACAAACATGTTGTCATTGACACTGCTGAGTTACTGGAGTGTGGCTTAACACATCATCACGGCTCAGCTGGCATGTCGGAGCTGTTCTCTTATCATCACACCATGCACTGTGACACAGAAAGGTCACACATGCTCGCAACCAAGAAAGATCAACAGATCACCCAGAGTAGGTGATGACATGCCTTTTAATTCTCACATTAGTGAACCAAACTCTGAACTAGGTGTTTAAAGCTATTCTAACTAAATTCTTTTCAACCTAGATATAGTGAAAGTCAAAACAAACTGACACCACAAGCCACTCATAACCGTTCTTTGCTCCTCCTATCACGTCCTGTCTCCTAGTGACGATGTAAACAGCCAGTATTATCATCGGTGCCCCTCTGCCTTCCCTAACGGACATCTTCAACACCCAGCTCATCCACAGAGCCATCAGCATTGCTGATGACACCTCCCACCCCGCACACTCCCACTTCAGACTCCTGCCTTCAGGGAGAAGGTATCAGAGTCTCCAGGCCCAGTCCACCAGGTTGTGAGGATGCTGAACGCTGTCCAGTGTGAATTGACAATAAATTGACAATGATCTTGATCTTGATCTAAACTATGGATGCCTGGTTGGGACAAACTACATAATGCAGCCTCCTGTCTGAAGCCACTGTGAGCTGACTAATGAGTAAATGTGTCACTAATGTGACGCAAAGCTGAAATTATTCTCCAAATTAAAATCATATTACTTCAACACAAAAGTAAGATCATGACCATGCTTGGACGCTAATGTTACGAAAGGCACATCAGAACCAAATCTAAGTCTTTTGGCTGGTTTTAACGCTCTCCATCTCAAAAAGCCAAACTGATATTAACCTTGGTTTGTGCTCTTTCTTTGTCATACTCTCTCTGTGCAAACAACAGGAGCACTATAGGCAGAAGAGAGCTGTGGTGAGGGGTAGTTAATGATCCTTTAAGAATCTTTTCTTACTGTGATTGTTTCTTGTTCTCTGTCACCAGCTGAGAAGAGAAGAGAAGCTCCTGTTGTGTAACTAGAACTGAAGAGGTCCACTTCTGGCCAGCCTGCCTAGAACACCTGGCTGATAAAACCAGTTCACCTGTTCCAAACAGCCTGACCAGCTCTGTCCAGCTGCTCTCAGTCCAAACAGGCCCAGCAGCCTGAGTGAATTCTCTCCTTTTTTAATCCAGCAACTCAAAATCTAACCAGTGTCCATGGAGCGTGTTCAGCACATGACCAAGTCGGCCATCCGCCGAGCGTCTCAGATCGAGGTGAACCCCCAAGCCAAAAGGAACCTGCAGGAGCTGTTTGTCAACTTCACCCTCATCCTCATCTGTCTGCTTCTCATTTACATCATCGTCCTGCTGAGCAGCTAAGAGCAGCAGAGCTGGAGAGAGTTTGGCACGGCTGCACTGTGGAGGAGGGCTGGGCTGATATATGGCCTTTACCGACACACAGAGGTCAGATTTCCAAGAAACAATAATATTGCCATTTATCAGCCTAACCCTGTTTGACAACAGCCATGGAGAAGAATCATGGAGGTAACACGACGCCATGTGAAACCAATTATGGCCAAACTCTCTCAGTTCATGGCTGTTTCTACAAGAGGTGATCAGGGATCAGCTGCTCTTTCTCAAGGGAATGATCAAAAGTGACCCGAGTTTAAACCTCACTGATATACTGTGTGCATGTACATCTTACTGCTGCTCATTCACATTAATACTCTTATATTATAATGTGTTGACTGATTTACAAAGGAGACCACCTGCCTCCATTCAAGACCTACTGTATGACACTGTCTCCTGCTTAAATAATAACAGGTGCATATCAACACATCACTTTTGTTTACCTTCCACTTCTCATGAGGCCTGTTCCTTCCTGCAGCCACCACGTGCACCATCAGGAGAAACATTACTTCTTTCTTCACCTCCCAGAAACCACACAGTAGAAAAACATGGATGTACTGACGTGTTAGCACACCATTAAAAACCAAATAGGAAAAAGCGATATAACTTAAGCAGCAAGCAACATGGCTGTGTGTGACAGATGCTGTGATAAGCTGAGACACCTTTCACTAAATGAACATGCCTCAAAACAGACCTTTTCCACCAAGCGTGAGGTCCATGTCATTTTCTCTAAAGACAATTTACTGGAGCACAGTGCAAATAAAAACACAAGATGAGAAGTTAACTACAATTCCCATGTTGCATTTTAGTAAGAAACATCTAGTCACAGTTTAAAATTCTGCTCTGTGTAGGCAGTGTAAGCGAAAGATAAAAATGAATCTACTTCTTGGATAAATTCAGTTACCATGTTTTGTTCACATCTGCAAGAGCAGCTCTACACCTCTTCTGGCTTCTTCTACATAGCAACGGCAACTGAGGATCATGGGTATGGTAGTTTTCGCAGTCATCTGCCATCCCAAACTAACAGACAAAACATAATTTTCAGAAACAATACAGACATTTTTTGGAGCCTGCACGCAATGGTACACTGAGGAACTGCAACTTAAGATTCACAGCCAAGTTGGTTGCTGAAGGCAAAAGGAAGTTTATCTTCATGTGAAGTGACAGAACAGTGCTGTCTCCCTGAAAACATCTCCCTCAAAATTTGACACAGCAACAAACCGTATGAAAATATGATGTAATGCATGTGTATGTCAGTTCTCAGTGTTTCTAAATTTTAAATGAATTATTTTATTGTGAAATATGACATATGTTAATATTAAATAGATCCCTTTATTTGTATTTGTGGGCAAATGGAAATGAAGTCAAATCCAACTTGCGTTTAATCTACTGTGCATAGCATAATATATAGAAAGATTGATTTTTATTTCCTGCCAAGCCAGTCAGCCTCCTCACATTCACTCAGTGTGGCTTAATCTTGTATAACATATAAAAATATATTACGGTCAGTCTTTAAAGTGTGGGAAGTAGTTTCTGATGGGCTACATCAACACTTTCACTGTGTAAAGTATGGTCTAGTTTAGTTGGGATTCACAGATCAGTGAGTGAAAGTGTGGCGCTTTAAGCACCACACAACCTCTGATCTAGTTGCTCTGACATACACAGTACATGAGGTTTAGTTTATCAGTGAAAACACTTTCACTTGGCATGGTGTGATGTCACATTTTTAACAAGTTCTCTTTCTGTAATGGCAGCAACTGTGCAAAACAATATACTGTAAAGTCAGATTCCTAAAGGTGAGATGGATTAAAAAGTCTACAAGAGTCTAATATGTAATAACAAAATTCCATCATTTCTTTGATATGTTAATTTTAACAACTTACCAGCCAAATTTACATATAAGGCATCTTCATTATAACTGACATGAATGGGCTGGACTGAAAATGTAAAAATATAAGTTAGGGTCAGAAATTATTGTGAAAAAATTGCAGTTTTGTTCTTTTATGTAAGGTTTATTTGGAATTGTATCATTCTACCTTTAAACTACCAAACACTAAATAAATTGCATGACATTCAAATTAAAGGTGTTTTTCTGACGGTGTGGAAAAATGATTAAAAAATGCACACAATTTAAAAACACAACTTCAAATGAATTTTAATGTTGTTCTGCACACAGACAGAATCTATTTTTGTTGTATTTTCCTAAATTGAAACTGTCTCGCCAGCCTTGTTGTTATGAAAAGCAGAGATGACGAAAACATTCACAAATGCACTCCAAAATGTCACCAGGGACAAATATGTTTCATTCTTCCACATTTAACATTTTTAATACATGCTCAGTCTGTGAAAACGGTGTTACCAACAATTTAGCTGCAATGATCACAATTAGCTGTCGCTGTGAACATTAGCTTAATCAGAACTTTTAGCCAGCAAAAATTGTCACAATTGGAGGTGACATGTAATTGGACGGACTGTAACGGACCACCGATCTTAAAACCCCCTGACGTGTTTTCTACTTAGCAACTAGCCGAGATAAGCTCTTGATAGGTTAGGACGGAAGAGTATTGACTTTTTTTCTGTGCTTGAGTTTTCCAAAAATAGCAATTCAATGCTCAGTTTAGTTTTCATTACAGTAATTAAAAATTGGAATTAAAACTAAATCATAAATCAACCCTAAATTGCTTATTAAGGTTACTATGGGAGCTTTACAGTATTTAATTCCATCATTTTTGTTTGTATATGAGAAAATAGAAAATACAAAAGGTTGAGGATGTTACTCACACAAACACACATTAAAGGAGAGTAACAGCAGGCTTTGTCTCACAATCGTAATTTTACTGTTCAATAATACAGAGCAGAAAGTATATAAATATAAATAAATATTGTTACTGTTATAATTGTTATATGATCATACTTCAAAAAGACGGACATCTTTGAACGATAAGTCACAAGGATGGCATCAAATCACTTTCAGCTCAGTTCGAAATACAAACTGCAACACACATTCTATTTGAGTCTGAACATGTATAGATGCACCAGTCTTCCAGTTTTTCAGAAATTATGAAAAAACTGAGTTGAAAGTGAAATGAACTGAGCACATATTGCCATGTAAAAAAATCAACTAAACAAACAACAGTTTCAATAAGTTGCAGTGAAGGCCAGCTGATGCCAGTGATGTAAGAAAATAAATAAAAAATAAACTCAGTTTCCTCTGATAGATGTTGAGATAGAAGTTAATATTCCCATGAATGCCCATTTTTAAAAGACTCATGAATCTTGAGCTAATGATGCACAAAGGTCATGTGACCACAATGCCTTCCTACCTTCTCAACCAACAAGTACGGAGCTCCAGAACGACGACCACATGGAGCTCATGGGCCATTTAAAGCTTGGTGATCCAAACACAGTGGATGTCATATCTGTGTCATTGTTGGTACATTTAAGTTAAAAATAATGTTAACAATAAAACACAAGGCATTATTCACAGTGATAAATCACCTATTTGAAGCCAACCTTCAAGTCTCTTTGAGTTGATTTTTATACTATAGTGAAAATTACAACTGGCTGCCTACAACACACATTCAAAACTGTAAAACACACTTGTAAGTTTAACATTACACAGATTTCCACATGCAAAACTGGTGGAATGGTTCTTTACCATCACTGTTAGAAAGGGTCATCACCCAGGATGTTGCTGTTTATCATTATCTTGGGAAGGAGTCTCACTCGTGTCGGACCAGTTTTAAGTTAAGTGAAATATGTGTGTGAAACCATAACAAATGGCAGTAAAACTGGATGTGACTGTGAGAAAACATATTATTGAGAAAACCCTAAACAGAAACAAAAGGCCTTTGCTTTATCTGATGCAGATGCCGAAGCAAAATATCAATATTTAACACAGTAGTTTGAATAATCTTCACAGTGTGTGTGGAGAAACGAACCAACTGTGGTTCAGCATCGGGGCTGTGATCCCAGAGTGTACAAATACACTTTTTAATATATTCTATGAGCACTGATGACATTCAGCAAGACTACAGCTTCAGTGTCATGATGCTGCCTTAGTCTGCTATGAGTTTTCTGTGTAGTTTACAAACTTGAAAATGGTTAATTTTGTTGGTTTTATGGATAATATGCACCGTACTGTATAAAGGAATGTCTATACTGTCTGATCCAGTAATGCCAACAAGTAAAGCACACTTCCTGAACCTCAGTTGATTCTGTCATGGAAGATGAGCACTGGCTGATGCTGTAATGTGGCTGAATGTGTTTGTGTTGCTGAACAGACCCTCACTTGTCTCCGTCCATGTTTGATATAGTAAGAGCCTCTTTCAGGCTGAAGAGACCATGCAGTTTGGAAACTGTACAGTTTACTGACTGGACTTCATGAAAATTACTCTGCACAAGAACTATGTAAACTTTCAATTCAAGTTAAAAACAGACAGTACACCAAAAACCAGAGCTATGAGGATTTCAAGTGAGTGACAGCAGCATTATGATAGTGGTTCTGTTTTCACATGCTCTAAGGTCTGCCCCACAGGCAGAGACACAAAGCAGAAGAGTTCAGTCACCGACATCAACTCCTAGCTTGTAATGAAATTCAGTGTTTGACTAAACCCTCCTTGGCATTAAAAAAGTTCCTAGGAGTTCAATCAGCATCTACGTGTCGCTGACAGAACTCTTCGTTTTGCACGTCTCTGGTGCACTGGCATCACGCACAGACCATAGAAAAACAGTAGCTTGTTACATTATAAATACTTGAATAGCAAAAATACAAGGGGTGCTTGATTCAGCTTGATGTTTCCCCTCCTGAGACCGTTGAGGCATCTGGAATGGTGAATCAAGCGCCCCTCACTAGCACAGAGATCTGAAAATGACTTTCAAACATTTACCATATGTACACAGTCAAAGCACTGAGACAGCAAGCTAAAGTTGGTCTTCTTAGCTGGTGCCATTATTGTAGTATATGTATGGTTTATCATATTGTAGGAACCAAAACACAACCAGAATGAATGGCTAGGTCCACCCTGTATCCACAGACACGTCTGAATGAGAGACTAGAGATGAACACACAGCAGAACAGGTATCAAGGCAAAAACCAGTTTGTCCTGGATGAATTCTGAAAGCAGCTCCAGTAACATTACCTCTAAGGCATGGTGATGAACAAAGTAAAACTCAGCTCCCACAGAGCTAAAACATAATCAACAGTATTTCAGCACAGTATATTCACTAAGACTGTAGTTTGAGCGCTCCACTCGGCAAGGCTGTTGCCTATCTCCAACCTTATATAGAACCTTTAGCACAATATACAAGGCAAAATATGAAAATTAAGGGTATTCGAATTAGAAATGAATCACATGTTGTAGGATTATTTGCGGACGACGTAATTTGTTATCTGAAAGATCCAGAAACATCCTTACCAGCACTAATCCACAGTTTGGAGGTGTATGGGTGTTACTCAGGATATAAATTAAATTTGGCAAAGACACAAATCCTAATGTAGTGGTTAGAAATAAACCAGATTCCAGAAGTGATATGTAATAGAACAGTATGTAGTTCATATAGATATTATTTGTAATAGTTATGTAAAGGTGAGCTCAGTGTGTACGGAAGCTTGAGCTGTCTCTGGCGCAGGCAAGAATATCTGTGTCCCCCTTGATTAACTTATGGGTCAACATCCTGAGTGACTTCCTCCTCTGATAGGGAGTGGATATACAGTTTATGTGAACTGTTCGTGTGCTCTGTCCAGGTTTAGAAAAGGTTGAATTTATGTAATAAAAACTATGAGGCAAAATGGAAAAATATTCAATGCTTGGTACAGGGAAGGGAACTCAAGTATTATTGGTGAGTTGGAGACAATTAGGAACTTATTAAAACATGTCAATACTGTGACTAGATTGACATTAGAATTGTGGCTTTACGTAGTACGAAACACAAACTAGAAAGGGAGCTCTGCCTATTTAAATGGCCTGCCTATACTAACACTTTCACTCCAAATGCATATGCCTCTAGATTTAAACAGTGGATTAACAATGGCATTACAGCCCTTTGTTTATTAGTAAAGGATGGTAACGTTAAAAGATTTCAGGAACTAAAACAGGAATTTGATCTAACAAACTGTGATCACTTTCGATACCTACAATTGAGAAACTTCTATGATAAAGAAGTAAAGCACAAAGTTGATTTAAATAAGGGTATCATTGGCATATACCACTCTAAAAGATATAGGATCATATCCACTCTCTACAAGCACCTAAAGGAAAAGAAGGGATTCAATACATTGTAGGTAAAATGAAAATGAGAGACAGAACTTGGTATTGCGATTTCAGATGGGGAGTGGATGAATATCTGGAAAACTCAACAGTCAACGACCTCTTCACAGGAATGGAGGGAACCCTGCTGTAATACGATTTTTTATTACACCTAAAATTACAAGCAAGTACATGTCCAGAGTTCAGCCATGTTGGAGAGAGTATGGAAATGTAAATGTAAATCATTCACGTGTTCTGGTTATGTCCTAAAATTGTACCATTCTGGGATGATGTGCACACTGTTATTGTTAAGATACTAAGATACTTTACGGCATCCCCAAAACATGTGTAGTTATGTATCTAGGACACCACACGGGAAATAGTTAAAGAAGATGGATACCTGTTGAAAATACTGTTGGCGGCCTGCAAAAAGGCCATCACCAAAAAATGGTGTAGGCCTAACATACCTACAAGAGAAGAATGGCTTCAAATTGTACACATCATTTTTGAAATGGAGTTTTTGATGTATAAATTAAGGACTCAGGTGGAACGATGTCAAGATAAATGGGAGAACTGGGCAGTCTTCACGTCAGCAGCCAAAAATGAACACTGAACTGCAACAACTATATGTCTGTATCAGAATGTCCCAACTGTTCTTTGTGTTTGGTTTTGATGTATAAAACCGAAAATATCTTAAAAATAAAGTTAGAAAAAAAAAAGACTGTAGTTTGGGGCACATCAGGTCACAGTAATCTGATATAATGAGAGAAACTAGGGTGAGAATGTTTCTGAAAGCCTTACAGCATAACCCAGCTCTTACTTTGGTAGTTTTGACAACTTTACTCGAAGGTAATACGGATGTATTCCCCTCACATTAAAACAAATTTGAATACTGTGTGACGGGAGAAAAAAAGAAAATAAACACCGTTTTATACTTTACTGTCCTTTCTACATTGATATTTACTGAATACTAAGAAGAATAACACCCAAGTTATAATGCACTGGAATTATCCTAAACAGTTGTTCAGCACCTGATTTATTGATTTTAAAGGCTACATTTTATTGATAGACCACAGTAGCTGCATGTCTGTTCTCTTTCAAATGCCTGTGGGAAATTTCCTCTCTGCAGAAAACCACACATTTAACTCCAATTCAAACGTCTCCTAAGGAGCTGCAGCGCCTCCACACCACCACCACAAATGACAGTAAACCAGTGTTTTTATGTTGGCGCCCTGCTCGTGCATGCTATCATGCTGATGCCCACCACTTGCAGAAGGCCTAAGGTTGTAATCACACTGGAATACCACAGATACTGTGATGAGCAATGTCTGTTTGAAATGACTTAATACCTGCAGTGTGCTTGCTGTCCAACTTTAGCTCTCTGTCCCATTACTTCATTTTTTGACAGAAGGGGTATTTTTTTTTGCCAGTCAGAAAGTGAAGTACAGTGCATACAGTTCCTCTTCTTTTGCAGTGATTTCTTTGTTTTGTCCTGCCTCCACTGCCCTCGGCTCCGATGGTGCCACAGCGCTGGCCTCAGGAAGGCTGAAGGAAGAAAAGAACATTATCTGTTAGAATGCCAACAAGGGACAGACACAAACATACAGATGTCAACAGTTAGATATACATAGTTGGTCAGGCAGAGTGAAACCCCCTTGCATGCTGTGACTTTGAGCAGTGCTCGAGCGCAATCAGGGAGATCAAGTGAGTGCTTAGGCCAAACAAGTGGAAGCTGGGGAAATGCCCGCAGTCTAGGATGTAGCTTGGTGATTTTCTGAGTCCATGGCCACACCTTCCCCATACTGACATGAGAAGCAATTTGGAGTTCAGTGCTTTGCTCATGAACAGTTTGACAGGAGGAGCTCCACCTGACCTATAGCCACCCCCACGTTAATTTTTACACCTAAAAAGCATAATCCATCTAGTTGATATCCCCTTGTACCCTGTGCAAAGCCATGGAGCAGTAGAGCCTGGTTGATGAGGGCTGCACCTTAGACGGGTCACCAATCTATCACAGGGCTGACAGACAGACAGACAGACACACACACACACACACATACACACACACACACACACACACACACACAAAACTATTCACACTAGAGTTTACCTGACTTACACGTCTTTGGACTGTGGGACCAGACACGTGGGCAGGCACAGGGAGAGCATGCAAACTTCACACAGACCCCTAAGCCCAGTATTATATAAGAAATGGCTAGAAAATTGTAAACACATTCTGGCTGAGTGCTCCCAGATATGTCAAAAAGACTCCTGGATGATCAGAACTTGAGCTACAGTATAGAGCCAATAAGGGTTAAAGCCTCAAACTTCTGAATCAGAAATAGATATTTCTACAGGTGCTACAGTAAATAATATGGAACAAAACACAAAGTGTTTCCTGCTCATAAAATCATCCTTTCAAACTATTTGGTTCACTCGGTTTACGCTCTCCAGTGGCAGACATTCAGTCACTTCTTTTTATATTGGTGCCCACTGCCCAAAGACAGACACAACAAAAGAAACACACAACGTTCAAAATCTGATTTTTAGAGATACTTAAACTCAGTTTCATTGTCAAAGCAGTGGATGTGCTGAACAGAGCTTGTGTTGAATGCCGTGAATTCACTGATCTTCTTTCCTCCACAGTGATCCACTTAGTGCCGTGCAGGTTGTGAAGTAAGCTGGATTTCTGCTTCGGTGTTTCATTTCCCGTACAACCCCATGCCCACGAGAGCTACTACATCAGTTTTAAAATCAACCCCAGAATCGTTTTTGAGCTAATACATTATACAGTGTGGGCAAAGATGCTAAAAGTCACATTTTGGTCACATATGCACCAAACTTTGGGAAGTAAAGTGTAATAACAGTACAAAATGTGTTCACTCCTCACTGAAACATCTAAGAATGAGTTCAGTTGATTGTTTTGGTACTGAATTGAGACTGGTTGTCGTTGATACAAATAAAATAAAATACACCAAACGTCATGTCAAATGTTGTCATTTATGTCCATATACTGTTCTCTAGTGAGGTCCATCTATGTAACGGAGAGCTGCAGCTAGTTGACATGCAGGTTCTTCTGGTTTTAATTGCCTAAGAGTAGACAAAGAATTAACAAGCCCTTGCTCAGGCTTGGGGGAGAGGGGTGAGGAGAAAAGGAGAGAGTTGGGAGATGAGGAGAACGGGGGCAAAAAACAGCACATAATTCACTCCTTGAATAAAGTGATGTGAAGGTGAGCTGAGGGCAGCGGTGGAAGGAAGTCACAGTTCTCACCTCCTAAAGCTTAGTAGGCCCTGATGCTGTACCAGAGGTTCTTGAAGATGAGGAGCATGAGGAAGAACAAGGCTTGACATGGGATGATGTGGAGGATGAGGAGAAGGAGGAGGAAGAGGAGGAGGATGCTGAGGAAGAGGCAAAGGAGAAAGAGAGCTGAACAGCGGCAGGGCTTTCCTAGATCGGGGGAGGGACCTCTGGAGTGGGGAGTGAGGAGGTTCAAAGTGGCCTCCCGGTCCTACCTCCTCCACCTCCTGTCCTTCCTCTTCCTCTCCTTCATGACTCATGGTAGGAGGGCTGATGAATCGGAGAGCTGACTGGCTAGGAAAGCTTGCAAGTCCGTGATGTGATTGGCTGCCTGTTTTTAACTAGACACACATAGGAAGCAGGGTCGGGGGAAGGTGATTCTATATTACAATGATGTACTTTTTTAGTAAACTCTCTCAGTATGAACTGTGCACTGAGAAGCTTAGCCAGCTTTTATTTTTAACAGTGACATTAATTTGATAGAAACCACAGGAAAGTGCAAACTGAGCTTTATTTGGACTTTGAGAACAGAGGAGTCAGCGATAACAGCAGCAACTCCTGGTGCATCATGCCAGATGTACAAGCCCAACACCTGCAGCATGCTGCTGAACTAGAACAGTATCACAGCTTTGTTGTTTACATAAGCTGTCAACTGCGAGGCTGCACTTAGGCACAGTTTTACTAATGTGATCACAACAACAGGGTTAACATGCTGATGTTTTGACCAACTACTGTATGTACTACAGTACTACAACATGTCAGCCTGCTAGTACTTGCTATAATTGATGGGAATGTCATTAGGTTTCCAGCTATCTGGTCCAAAACCAAAGTGGACAAACTGAAATTTTGACCTGCAGAAGGCACTAGAGAAAAACTGGAATCACCAAAGTAATCAGGATCACAAAAGTCCATATACACCGATCAGCCATAACATTCTGACCACTGGCAGGGGAAGGGTATAACACTGACTATCTGTTACAGTGGCCCGTGATGACTGGGTCAGATCATCTCCTACACTACAGGTCTTGGTGGGTGTTGTTGGTCTGAAGTGGTTAGTAGCTACCAACAGTGTCTAAGGAAGGACAAATGGTGAACTGGAGACAGGGTCATGGACGCCCACAGCTCACTGATGATGAGGTTGACCTACTGTAGATTAAAGCTTTAACTTCCATTTGTACTTTTCAAAAGATTAAAATGTATTAATGTATTTGAATCTTTGTTAAAATGGTTGAAAATGAGAAACACTGTCCATTGGTCTCTATGAAGAGAAAGAGTCAGGGGCTGTAGTGGTGATATCACACCTAGAGTGGTGAGGCTGTTGGATTGGTCTAAACAATTCTCTATAACTCGTCCTCACGACCACAGTTTTCACTCCTTTTACATAACTTTTTCACATCTGTGCTCTTCCTGACAGTAGAACTGGTAGTAAATGGATTCACAGAAGATGCACAGTGAGCTGCAGAGTGACATGAGGGCCAACCAACTGCCACATTGACTCCTATGTAAACAGTAGTAGGCAGGTGGTCATAATGTTATGGCTGATCGGTGTAAGATTTCATGGC
This sequence comes from Monopterus albus, assembly GCF_001952655.1. NCBI lineage: Eukaryota > Metazoa > Chordata > Actinopteri > Synbranchiformes > Synbranchidae > Monopterus > Monopterus albus. The sequence continues at coordinate 512,926 of NW_018127928.1, forward strand.
AACCAATCTTGCAGATGTTGAGATGCTTCTTTTTTTCAGTCAGTCTCCTTCTCTTCTTACAAGATGTGATTAGACAGTGCTTAATGCAAAAACACCTGAAAAGCTTCCTTGTTGTTGCTTGGTATATTCCTGAGAAAAATGCTGTTTCTCAGAATTAGTTGTAAAAATTTCACATCAGCAAGGTCAATTCCTAGTTATTTAAGTAGTTGTACATTTCTTCTGGTTGTTGTGGCATCTCAAATGTTCACAATGTCATTACATTTAGCAGAACTGCAGATGGTTCATAATACAGTAAATGTGCATGTGTCTACATTTTTATTACACAGGTGCACAATATGTTTAAGAATGATGGTATTAAGACAAATATGCACACACAACAATGTGGAATCCTGCACATTTAAGCTTAGAAGTGAATCATTGATGCAAATGTTATATGACGAGCCCATAATGAGAAATACAGAGAAAATGACAAGAAGGAGAGATGCTGAAATCAGGCGGTATTGTTTCTGTTAAGCAGCAGGTTCGACAGCTGCGTACGCAGCTTTATACCCAGACATCAGTGTGATATCAGTCGGATGACGGGTAATGTTCACGCTTTCAGGAAGAATGGAGTGATTCTGTGGTGATTCATAGTGCTCAAACAACAAGGAAAGAAAAACTAAAAAAGAACAATAAGATGATGAAATCACTTGAAAATAATTAAATATACCAGAAAACACTAAATAAAATCAAGCACAAGGACTACAAACACTCCACTAGTCGTATTCACCATCAACATCTAATATTTGGGTTTAATAAGGTACAATTACAATACAATTATCTACAGCATGTTTTAATTGTCCTTGTTCCTTGTCATATGGTTGCAGCTCTGCTGCAGGTCAATTTCAACACAGACAAATCTACTGTGCAAGTATTCTTATGCCATCAATAACTTTATTTGACAACTGTGTATGAAAATAGTTAATGGTGCCAAACTGCATGCTGCAGCTATCAGTGTGCTTTTAAAACGGCTTGCAATAAAACCAGGCTGATGTAGAGTTTGTATGACAAACAGCTTCTTCTGGAGATCTGTGTGCCTGTGTATGAACTTCAGGTGTAGTCATGTGTAGGTGTAGTCTTCTTACATGACAAAACATGGCTGTGTGTATTTAGTTCTACATTATTTGACATTCAAACTGTTTGCCAACTCCAGATGAAGCGTGTGATACAAAAATCCATCCTAGAAGTGTGGTGTTAAAGCTATAGCCCACTGTGTTGAGCGTAACAAACCCATGGTCCTATATCCATGACACTGAAAACAGACAGAACAGGTTTTGGTTTGAAGGGTGCTCAACTCAAACAGGCAGATGATGTCACAAATGGCCACGGGATCCTTGATGCCCAAGCCACTCCCACTGAGTGGCCACTCATACTCTGGGGTAGGAGACCACTCACCTTGATTAGAGGGTTGATGACACCGACATTGGCACTGGAATTGAAGACCTTGTTGAAACCCGTCTCTCTGTTGACCAAGTCCAACTGGTAGAACTTCTTGTCATCCTATACAAAAAGACAAGATAAAGCTAAAGGGATAGTCCACTCAAAATTCACCCAAGTCTTTTGAGTATATAAAATGTTTTCACGGTCCGCAGAAACTTGAGTGAAACAAGTCCAACACATCTGGCTTGTGCACAAGCTTCACAGGGGTATGTATGAAGAGTGAGTCAATGTATTCAGTCATAGTTTTCCAAAATCCCCCCCCACCAAAGGTTGCATACTAGTGTTTTACATGGCTTTTAATAGCATCTCTCTGCCTTTATCCTTCATCAAAGGACTGATGATGACCATAAGCAGACTGTGAAGACTGTGAAATGCACAGGACCTTATCCCTGACACCAGATGGCACCCAGTGTACTCACCACCAGCTTTTTGACCAGAGCTTCTCTTTCGGTCACCATCTCTCTGAGTTCTGCTATAAGATGCAGGTCTTCTGGTCGACTTTCTCTGTTTCTTAACTTCTCCTCCGTACCCTCCAACCTGGACTCACAGGCATGACATATGAAGGAGTGAGCTAAGTGGGAAGATAGCTGGGTATACAGCATTATTACAAAGTTACAAAGTGTGTAGCAAAGAAAAAAGCAATGATTTTACCAACTCTGAGACTTAAGCCCCTCACTTATGACTTACAGTATTTGTAGAGCAGAAATCTTGTCTTTGAGGACCTCCTGGGCCTTGTTGAAGTCTGCCAGCATGATCTGTGTTTCTCTGTGATGGACTGCACTTAGCTCACCCAGCTCCCTCTCATGTCTCTTTGAAAAGTCTTGCTCATGGGCCCTATGGCAGAAACAAATCAAACTCAAATAAAACTCAACATGTGATGTGTGCAAGTTTCATATACACGATTACACCTTAATAGGTATTACTTATGTGCCATTAGGGGCTTTTAATGCACAAATACCTCATCATGAATACAGTTCACAAATACACTTAATTTCCTGGCAGGAAACCATGACACTGATGCCACTTTTTACTAAATTATAGAGGACGATGACACGATGTGCAGCTGCAAGCAGAGCTGCTACAGGGAACATGGAGCCTCATATTATTCTACTGTAAAAAGATACAGTATGTTATCCATGACTACTGGGTTCATATCACAGTAGTGAGCAGCATTCATGTACTATATGGGACCAGAGCAGGTTTTTCATTCTTCCTTGCAGTTAAAAAGGACCTGAATTACTGCAGACATGGGCTGTTAACTCCTCAAAATACTACAGTAGCTGATGGACATTAGTATTCCAAAAGTGAAAATAAAATGACAATTATAACAGAAAATCTGTGCAACTGGAGCTCTGGAGTTTGAAACGTTTACCTGACAGTGACAGTCTAATGACAGATACTACTACTAGATAATACTATTGAGTTGCATTAAGAGTAGTGTAGGATCTTTGTTGCCTGACCCATACTAGAAACTAAAAATCAAAATAGTTCAGTCTCTGTTTCGTTGATTTTAAACATTCATTTTTTTTAAATCTATTTTGAGTCAACCACAAATTCTAACTACACAACAAAATAAGTGTGTTGCATGTTGGAGCTGAGTAAAGTGTGTGTCCTTAAAGTCTTGATCAGAAGCTGAGCAGGAACAAAGTCGGGGCAGAGAGTTTCAAAGCATGAACACTTCCCTAGATGCTGCTTTTAATTATAAGCTGTTCAGATGGTTATTCCCATATGATACGAGTGCAGGATTAGGTGTCTGCAAACTGGGTCAGCTACTGTTGAGTCATGGTTTAGTCCTGCCCACTCAGTAGTAATAACATAAATGGGAAGGTTTTGCATATGATATATAATTGTGAAAATTAAAGGGGGTATTCAAGGGGACCCTCTGATAGTGAAGTTCATATTTAGCTGTAAATCTTCTACGGGACCATTAGGATGTTATGCACCTTATCTGATGGTTCGCTTCACTGCGGACCCGAAGCACCTCTTTGCCCTTCAGCTCCAGCTCTCTGGTTAGAGTGTCGATGGTTTCATTCAGAGAGTGGATCTCATGGTCCAGATCGGTGATGCGGTTGCTACGTGAACACACCTCTGCTTGCAGGTCCGAGATGCGAACCAGGAGCTCTTGTTCCTGGAAAATATACATGTAAGCTGTACATGTTAATAGAGAAAAACACAAAACAGATCTACTAGCTAGTTGCTAGAAGACTGGCACAGACATACTGTAGGTCACACACATGCACAGACACAAGAAAAGAACAAAGAAGAAAAAAAGATGACTTACCTGCTGGCGACTGTGCTCCATAGCTTTCTCTAGCTCTCTTTTGGCAGCACTGTTTTCTTTGAGGTGGATATGCTTTAGATGCTCTATGGCTGCAGCATGGAGGTGGTTCAGCTCTGCACGAAGAGAGGCTGCCGGACAGAAACACTGCAGTTGAAGTGAGGCAATGTCTGCACATGGGGTGAAAACACTGAGCAACACAACAACAGCTGTAATAACTACGAGAACAGACAGGACAGTTTGATGAAAACCAGTGAATACATGCAGAAGCGCGCTCACTCAGGGTATATTCTCTTCGTTCCTCGTCAATACAAAGTAGAGCTTTCTATCAGATGACTCCTTTTTAACCTTTTTAAACTTGAGATTAAAACTGATGACACAGTGGACATCAGACGCAACTGCAGACTGTTTTTTATATCATAAAGTTTAGATTTGACATCTAATCGCCCTGCCACAGGGAGAGAGGTTGTCACTGTGGATGGGAAACTAATCAATATGACTACAAACACAAGTGAAAAGCACGGTTTAATATGCATCATCATTTACCCAGCTTTGCTTTCCCCTCGTCTTCCAATTCAAATCGCAGCGTCTGCAGCTCCTGGTCTGACTGCTGTCTCAGGATCTCTAGGGTCCTCCTGTGGGCCTCCTTAAGGGCGTGAACCTCCTCCCTCTGCTCCTGCTTCAGACGCTCCTCCAGGGCCTTGCAGAGGGCAGGAAAGAGGAGATTAAAGAGGGAGAGAGAAGGAGAATGGAGGACAGAAAGGGTGCAGAAATAAAAAAAACTGAGATGATATGTCACATCAAAAATACAAAATTGAGAATCCTCATTGGTGGTGTCTTAATATTGACGCAATCTGAAATTTGGTTGCATTTATGAAGCCGATGCAGACAATTAGTAAACATGAACACTGTAGTTGTGTCCCAGGTTTTGGATAAGTGGTGCTCAAATTGGAAAAGCGACCATAATAAGAGCACTCCAAAGACGTAATCTGCTTACCGAGTGTGGTGTTAGGGCGCTGCTCACAGCCACAAAACATTTCAACAAATAGGGAGACAGCTTTATGGGATTCAGGAAAGACAGAATGAAGAATAAAATCATTGGGATAACATTCTCCTCTCTCTTTGTGAGGTTTATTTGTCATTGGCAGTATATAACAGTATGAAAATTCATATGTCGGATAGAAATGGGACTGTGGAAATGTGGATTTGGCCATTTGTTAAATGAAAAACAGCCGTCTTGTAGCAAATCTGCAATGTCTCAGTGAAAACGGTCATGCAAATTATGGGCAAAATATACATAGGTAAATTATAAATACAGTTCATGAATACACTGTATATATGCATGTAGCTAATGGCCACATAATCAGGTGTATTGTTAACAACTGTTTGGTTTTACAGATATAAAAACGTGACATTTTAAAATGTTCAATT
>NW_018127928.1:518156-546808 GCF_001952655.1 Monopterus albus
GAAATGAAACACCTCCATAGTCACAAGAAGGAAAGTCATAAGCAGCAAAGGTCATCAGATGTGTCTTCCTGCAATGTAATTACTGTATGTGAAAACTTCAGCTGTAAAGTCAACAATCAGCTTTTATCATCCCAGCTCATTTTTAGTATCATTTAATAGGGAGGTGGGCTTTACATGACCTATAACTTTCTCAGCTGATTTGTTTCCTTTATCACTCATACACCTCTAATTAGCAGGAACATGGACCATTAGATTAAAGCTAACAACACATTTCCATTTACTTATTGTTCTATGTGTATCCTGGTTACTGTGCTAGTAGGTTTGTAGACTATCACTCACAGAGAGAGACTGTGCTTCTCTTTTATAAGTACACACAAAGAAATAGTTAGAGTGCTGTAGAATAAATTGGTGGGAAAAAAAATCTAATTTAAAACACAGACTTTTCCAAATATGAGGCTAAACAGCAATTTCTTCTAAGGAGCAAACCACTTCAGGATAATGTAGTTGTGTAGAGAATCTCAGGACAACAAATCAAGTTACATGTCAGAGAAAATATATTATTTTACAGTCCTCGTACGGAGGATCTCGTCTCGCACCAGAAACACTATTTCAGGGACTTTTGCTGACCACAGATCGCTACACAGAAAATAACAAGTAGATGAAACAAACAGAGGTACAGCAGCAGCAGCAGCACATTTTTATACTCAGAGGCACAGTTTCACAGGTGCACAGTGCCATAAAGGGCACATGAAGGGCCCAGAGGAGAGTTAATTCAGCCTGAACTAAAGGTAGAGTGAAGCCAAGTGGTTCAGGGATACAAGCATTTGTGCACCACTGCAAAGACACAGTTCAGTCCCCACAGGCGTTCAGTGCTTGAAGCTTGGCCGAGTACCTCTGTTAATTTTTGTGCCTGAATTTGATTTAGTTTTCAGCCTCATGTCGGATAGCATTCCTAGCAGAGACACAACGATACTGAAAAGCTTCTGACTAGTGCAAGTCAAGCAGAAAAATCAGGAGAATAAAATGTAATCTTATGACAGGTGCACACAAGTCCGTATGAATACGTCACTCAAACATTCACAGTGTCCTGTGCCCTTACGCTAATGACATTAACAAAAGCTGACTGGAGTCAGGAGATAGCGAACCTGGGAGGTGTGGATTGAGTGTGTTTTTCACAAGAAGCACCGTGCCTGATGCAGACTTATGATCAACAAGTGCTGATTTGATGATTTAATGCTCGGTGTTGTAGGCACCCAGCTAAGATGACGCTCCACAAGGTAACAAGAAGCCCAAACAAACAGCTAACGGCTTAAAGGACTGAGTAGAGCTGGTTAACATCTGTTACAGTAAATGTATGACCTCAGAGAGCCGTTCACTCCAGATGTCCTATATCTGAGCTGAAACAGTTCTGTGAGGCAGAGTGGTTCAAACGTCTTTCTAAGGCTGTGCAGGTTTGATTAACACCTTGTTGCATTATATAAAATGTCTTCTTCCACCTCTTACCTCCCTTGGACACTTAAGGGAGTGAGAGATGACAGCAGGCTGCAGTGGTTGTGTTCGACAGAGAATGTGTGTCCCTTGGGTAAATTATTTTTTCTAGGAGTAAGTAAAGGAATACATCTGATATTCAGTAGACAACATTGTGAAGACACATGGACTACAACTGCATTAAACATGTCAAATCCCAAGCTGTAGAATGCTTGATATGTGTGTGTCCTACCCTGATCTGGTGCTGTCTGGCCTCCTCCATGGTGCTGAGGGCACAGCAGTGAGCCTCCTGTAACCGATGCTCTCTCCTCTGATGCTCTCTCTGCATCTCTGCACACAAACAGAGCCACGGGCATGTGCACTGTGGTGCATCAACAGCAGATGTGTTTACATTCTGTTTAACAAGACAGACATGCATCCATTTTGTCTTGAAAGGTCGACCCCACTAATAACAATGTGTAAAGAGGTAATTACTGAATATACATATATTGAATGGGTATTGCTAAATATTCCAGCTATAAATAACATAATAATGCAGTTCTCCCTTGGAAGGAAAGGGCAGAGGGCAGCTTACCTTTCAGCTGTTGGCTCAGCAGCTCTCTCTCCTGGTTGAACTGAGATTGCAGCTGCTGGAGAGCCGACTGTGACTGAGACAGCTGCAGCTCCAGGGACTGTTTCAGCAGAGAGATCTGGACAGAGAGCGAGGGACACAGACAGACAGAAGGGGAGATAATAATTACTGGTATTCACACTGAAGGCAAAACAGCAGTGAGTAAAGAAGCAAAGACATGGACTGATGGGGAGAGGTTGACGTCCCTGCACTATAACCATAAAAACAGTAATTACATCCCCTGTTGTATGACTTTGAGTGGTTTTCTATCTCTGACTATGCAGCCATCACTTTAAATTTCTTCTTTAAAGTATATGGCCTGTGTTATTTAAGAAATATCTACTTCCAGGAAAAGAGCAACACACTCACATTTACAGTAATTAGGTCAGCATTTCTTTGTAGTTCCTCCTGAGTCTGTTCTTAATTCTTTCATCCTCTTTTTCCACAGATTGGTTTGACTTTAGAGAGATGGTCTATATTTGTTGTGACATCCAAACATGGATATAAGCCACACAGTGCGCTCTAGTTGGAGATTTCGCTGCTCATCTCAGTGAGCTGACAGCTTGTCAGACAACAAGCACACACAGCCACATAACAAGCAGCCAACTGCCATAAGCCCCATCAATGTGCACAAAATGGTTTTGTTTTGAGGAGATGCTGGAACTATTAGGGGCTTAAGCGGCTGTGAATGGCAGAGCTCTCTCAGACCGACAGCTCTGGTCCTCTACATGCCACTCTTCCTCAAGTTCCACCAGTTAAATCCCCAGCAGGATTTAGTGCTATAGGACCACAACATTAGCAAATGTAAGGTAATATAGATTTAAAATGAAAGAATGAGGAGCATGGGTGGGATGAAGTGTGTGGGGTTCTACACTGGATATGGATTTTAAAAGACAGATGACCTGTAAAGTTTCCTGTGTCCACTTACTGTTATGTTAATCATTTTTAACTAGACATACAAGTTTAATGAGCAGCAAATACCTTAAACAACCTGCAGGGCATGTGTCTAATTAAACACATTCTCCTGTGCACATACAAACACCAGCCTGTGGCTGGAGCCTCATAATGAAAATATCTTAATGAAAACCAAATCATTACAGATAACGATAGCACCTCCACCCAGAGACAAAAAACAATTTAAAGACTTTCATATCCTGTAAATAAATTATCCCTTTTCCACTTAAGCTCCACTTAACTGTCATGTCATCTCCATCAAATGCAGAAGGCCAAAGCTTGGTTTGACCAGATATGAACAGGCATAAGAGCTGAATTTCTAATGGGACATACTTGAATTTTGGATTTTTTTTAAGTGAAAGCTTGCAATTGCTCAAAGTCAATATTTATTGAAGTTTGGAAGAGCTCAATCTCTAATTCTCTGGCCAGTGGTTCATCACAGAGCTCACACACAAGACATGTCTGCCTAAGGTGTCATGTCTCTATAGTGAACTGGAAACAGAGTTGTAATACATTTGGGGGATTTGACTAAAGTGATAATGTTTCTTCTCCATGACTGCCTGAAACCAACATTTTCTGAAAGTCAGACTGTTCCTTGAACTTTGGAGCATTCGGTCATGAACTGCTTTTGTCACGGTTTGGTTTTAGGGTGTCTGAAAAGCTGCCAAGCTGGCACTGGTGGTTGCTAGCTCCAACATGTTTACAAGGCAGCGTCTTAATCAGGGCGACCCTGACTGAGGTATGAGTCGTGACTCAGCTGAGCTCTGATGTTCCCAGAGGCAGCACAGACGGCTGCATGAGAATAAAAGCTTTCAGCAAAGCATCAAATAGTTTTCACTGTTGCTACAGTGCTCTAAGTGTGACCTGAGCAGCTTTCTCATTAGAAAACTTCTGCAGTAATTGTAGCTATAATGAGAGAAAAAAAAAAGAATCAACTATTTATTTCAAGTCCATATTAAGCACAAACACACACACACTGTATCACGTGGCTAAGAGATATGGCTTTGGGGAAAACTAATTAAAAACATTTGGCATGGCTGTTGGCAAAGAACTAAGTACAGTAAGAGGAGGAAAAACAGCACAGGATGAGAAGTTAAATCCTTTGTTATTTTCAGGAAGGTTCATTGTTGATGTATGAATTAAGTGAATTGGAAAGCAGGTGCAGTGGTTGCTGACACATTCAGCAAGAGGGAGGATGAGAAGACACTAGACTTCCCCTCGGACCCACTGCTTCAACAACATCAGCTGGAGCTGTCAATCAAACTGATGCCCAAAGCGGGTGCAGGGGTAAAGGTCAGGCCATGGGGTGCTCCTACAGTACAGCTATTAAAGCCACAGAAGACATGAGAACTGCTCTCAGCTACATTCAGCCTTGATTTAAACTGAACAATTTGAGGTTCCGATCTCAATAGAAGACAAACACAGATGTCATCATTAATAATTACTACTACTGGTCACAGAAGTGGTCAAACATGCATAAAGAATATCGGCACTGCCTTCTGAAACCAAACAGAGCATCTGAAATACTTTAATTCTGAGGTGTGGGCAAAAGCTAAGAGGCTTGATCCCAAGTGCTGTTGGCATGACAGTACAACAGATCTGAAATAAGGTATTACTGGTAATTGCTTTAAAGAAATATTAATGGCCAGTAAACACAATTTAGTTTTACCCCATTGCCTCCTGTTGACTCTCGTGACACTTCCATGTGTTAGTGTGTGTTTTACCTGTTCCAGCAGGTCCTCCACCTTCCTCTGCCAGCTCTCTCTTGCCGCCATCATCTCCACTTCCTTCTGCTGGGAGAGCTGTGTCAGTGCTGTCTGTTTGTCTGCCTCATACTCCTCGTTCAGCTCCTCCTTTAGCAAACGCACTTCCTCCCTACACAGAGACAGTTTGGTCGAATTATTCTTAATCATGTTAGTGTCCTCACCTTGCTGCATTTTGTCCTGCTACAGGATATCTAAACACTATACACCTCCTTCAGTTGTGTTCATTTCTTGTTTGTTCTTGTTTATATCCATGACTGCGCCGGCGAAACAAATCGACTTGTTACAGTATGCAAATAACAAGTGTGACTGTGAAGCAGAGGCAGCAAGAGATGACAGAGATGAATGAGAAAACAAAAGGGAGAAGGAAAACAAGAGAAAGTGAGACTGACAGGCTGAGAGAGTTATTACCGCAGTGCGTCTCTCCATTTCTGGTCCAAGTCATCTGCCATCTTGTCCATCTTCTGTTTCTCCTCTGTTCTGATGGACATCACTCTGGCCTCATGCTGCTGTTTCTGGGTTTCGATCTCCTCCTACAAAAACAAACAAACAAATTTTATCCATGAAATTTTGTGAGATCCAAGCTATAGTCTTTTGTTTTGCTATCATGCCAGGCTTGTTTTTGACCCTTCTCTGCCTTTGTAGATATTTTTGAAAGTTGTTATCCTGTGACTTTGTGTGTTATCTCACATCATCACACATTACTTATTTTTGTGACCAGGACTTAAATGTCTCAGCAGAAAAACAGCATAACAACCACATTTGTAATCAAGGTCACGCTGCAAACTAAGGCCCCAATCAGACAGAGTACATTTTAGTCAGTGTGCATCTACTAAATGTAAAAATAAATAAATAAATAAATAAAAAAACCTTCTCAAATTCTGACCACAGGCAGCATTTCAAAAGCTGAGGGGTGGATGATTCATAATGGCCACCTCCACATGTATTTATAATGCCGCTGCTACAGGGCATTTGTAATGTGCTGGTTTGCAGGCGGGAACAAACTTCACCAGGTCAGCCGTTTCCAGCTGCTGAAGAGGCTCCGGGGTCTTTCTGCTGACGAGCTCATTACAGGACCTAACAGCTCTCCTGTTTTGCTCTGAGGGGAAGCGCTCCAGTGATTAAATCCAGCCTCAGTTGTTCAGGATCACAGAAAATGTTAATTTCAATGAGTCAAAATGCTAAAAAGGACATTTTTTAAATCTCAGTCTATAGATATATTTGATCCTTATTATTAGCTTCTACTAATCATGTTTTAACAACAACTGTCCACTGTTCCTGTCTCTCTGCAGCCACTGTTCATGTTTTTTGAGGATATTGCACAAACCATCAGGGAGGCTGGATATTTATAGTGATGGAAAAGCATCAACAAGCCAAATCTGTGGGCCACACTGGGCAGGATTTCTCAGATAATGATCTCATCTGTGTTAGAGACAAAAGACGAGAAGAACCGCTCACAGCTCACTGTAACGGAGCCCCACATTTTGATCACAATAAGCTCGATTATTTCATTGTACAGCGGTATGAAAGAGCATTTCAGTGCAACATTTAGTGCTTATTGCAAACTTTGCATGCATTTGTATCATCTTATTTATTTCAGCACATACATAAACACATTTTCATCTGACACTTAAACACTAGTTGGTCTCAATTCAGTGTGAAGCAGGCCTTAGTGCTTGTCTCTATGCTGCACTGAGTTCAGTGGGAATAAAGACACAACCCCGTGTCAGGCTTGTCTTTTTTAACAGTACAAATCCCTTGTTTTATTATGGAACCCAGGGACCCAGGTGGGGAAGCAAAAAAGCATCACTCAGCATTTTTATGTAATTACCACTCCAGTCCCTCTGTCTTTTATCACTATCCTTCTGTCTTTTATTAGTCACTCTTTGTTCACGCATCTTCCTGTGCATTTCCAGCAGCTCTGACTTAGTCACTTATCAGTGTGCCTGCTCTGCAACACAAAGAAGAAACACTACTGTTATTCCCCATATTTACTCTTTCATTTAAACTTCGTCTTGTGCATGTTGCTGTTGCTGGTTGTGTCAAATTCAACACATCTGCTTGATTCTCTGGTAGTTTCCTTTTATTAATTTGGTGCAATTTCCCAAACAACTTCCATTTTTGCACTGGGATTTTTCAAACCATATTTTAATTCATTGGTGACCCAAAATTATTACTAGGGGGACCCTTAAAAGGACATTACTCTTCATATTAATTATAATGATAATAATAATCCAAATAAAAAGATCCAGTTCCTTTCTAACAAACACACTGTTCATGTCCCGCTCATACCAGCAGGGTGCTTTTAAACACACAACCACTCAACTCATAACAGCCTCATCATCATTATCTCACAGCTGGGCTTCAGTACTGCACTTATTTCCTCTTTCCTGCATTCAAACTGTTCCTCCCCTTCCTTCCTTGCTTCCTTCCTTCTCACTCCCTCTTTGTTCTTCTGTCTTCCTTCTGCATGTACTAGGTATAAGCAAATTGATATTGGATTGTGTGTAAAATTATGTGTGTTGTCATATCAACTGTTTTACATGCTTGAAAGAATAAATCAAATCAAATCTGTCAGCAAAGTCAGTTAATTGAACTTGACTGACCTGCTATCGCCACACTACATGATGGACAAAATGACTGACCAGGCAAAGAAGACTGGCTGCTGGAGAAGCTTACTGTCCAACTGAGTGACTCTCATCACTCTCATTTTCAGCTATGGGCCTATCACTTTATTTTGATTTAATTCCTGAGTAAACTCCTAATAATTTCCAAGGAATTTCATCTTGGTTTTCAGGTTCTCTCAGACCCTAAACCCTCTTGGGTTTAAGCTCACCTGCAGGTCTGTTAGCAGGTTACTGGTCTCTCGGACCCGGGCTCTAGTTGCATCTAGTTCTATCCTGAGTTTCTCCTGAGTCTCCTTCAGGCAGGTGATCTGTGTCTGAGCTGAGCCCAGGTTCTGCTCCCCCTCCCTCACCAGATCCTGGAGGTGGGAAACCTGCAGAGATCACCAGTAATCGTCACAAGTCATAGTGATAGGAAAAGTCAGAAAATGGTAGATGAGCTCAGTCATACTTTACAACTGTAAGCAGAGCTGACTGAATGTTTCATACCTCCTGATTGGCCATATTGAGTTTGGCCGACAGCTCCTCCTTCAAGTTGTCCAGTTGCTGCTGGAGACGGTCTCTCTGTTCCTCCAGCGACAGGCGCTTAATCTCAAACTCTTGACTCATTTTCTGGGAAGGAGAAGGAAGAAAAAGCTGGTGAGAAGAATAGGAAGGACACAATCAGAAATCAGGCTCTAAGTGTTCAGAGCAACCATGAAACCAGAGATTTTAAAAACTTTATCCTCAAATAACATAACCACCATTCTGACACTTGAAAACACAAACCATCATGTGTTTTTTTTTTTGCAGAAACCAGATTTCAAAAGATTTCTTACTGAAATACCCTAAAAGTATGATCTTTATCAGAAGGAGGAGACTGAAGAAGCCACTGTGAAGTAAATCCCATTTGTGCCCTCATGTGGAATGTGAAGCATGACTTTTGAATCAAGGAGGGGTGCGTGAGTTGCCATTTAAACTTTAATGGCCAGCTTCTATAACCCTTCAAACAGCATTAAATCCTTTCTGGCCCACTCCAAAATTATCTTGTGAAATTCTCCTTTTTCATACATTTCTTCAACACCTCACCCTCTCCATTCTATTCATCTCTAGCATCCCTTGATATTAGTGGATGTTTTACTGTGAAAGGAGTCATATACCAGGAAAAGTTGTCAAACAAAACACAGTCTGAACAGAACTGCAGACAGCTCATAAACAGAGCTTCTTTCGGCCTGGACTGTCACACTAAGATTTGCATGGTGTTGCTGCTGTGTATATTTTTGAACTGGAGAATGAAAATACCTACTTAGCTACAGTAGCTGCTGAACTAGGGAGCATACTAGCATACTGTCCAAACAAGTAAGCACAATGCCTCGTTCAACTCATAAGGAGCATACTCACCAGTTTCTGCTGTTCAACCCAGAATAATAAACAGATAAACAAATCACATCCCTAAAATACACCTTAACCTAATCTAGGATTAATATACAGCAGGTTTGCCTTGTGTTAGGTTGTAGTAAATTATATATATATGTATATAAATATATATATATGTATATAAATATCCAAATATATAAATATATTTGGATTTCAAGGGGCACCCCAATAGCTGAATGGTTACGGTGCAGCACGCCATATACCAGGGACAGTTCAAGTCCAACTATAAACCTTTGTTACAGTTCTCATTTCCTGTCTGCCTCTCAGCGACTTGCCTTGACATACACTTAAATAAAGGCAAAACAGCCAAAAAATGAAATAAAAAAAACACTGTATATATTTGGACTTGTAGAACAAGAGAAGACAATGTTAATGTTTCCATTCCAAATCTTCAGCTGCTACTGCTTTCAGTAAGACATTGAGGTGTACAGACAGCTGATAGAGTCAAGACAGTTTACTGTGTCATAGTTTCCTCCACGTCGGAACAAACCCCTCAGATAAGTGAATAAACTCACCTACATCCACAACACAGCCATGAGCTGCACATAGGTTAAAAATATGACTATAAGGTTTACCACACCTTTGTTGATTTTGATGAATTATAAATTAAAACAGCACATGAAATTTGTAGAATTACTCATTGTTAATATTCTGCTGACAGAAATAAAAGTTCAAAATCTTCTTCTCTGTTTCCCTCTTTGTCTCACCCTCTGTCTTCTGCATCTTCTTTAATTTGGCTCCAAATGAAAACAGACATTAATCTACAGATGACAAGGCAGAGCACAGCTTAGAAAATATTTCCCTTTCCCCTCCATCGCTCTTTCTTTTAGGGAACTTACAATGACACACCCACATACTCACACAGCACTCTCACTTGGCTTGGAGGCAGGATTTAATGTCATTGAACATCTACCAATTAGTTTTCAGCTTTAAACAGCATTAGAGGTTTGAGTCCAGAAGGAGAAAAAAAAAGAGAAATGTTATGAAAGAGAAGAAATGGGCAGATAACACAGTTGATTTTTTTTCCAAATATGTCTTCACTTTAGAATAAAGCGCAATTTTAAAGAAAAAGTCCAGACTTTTAGAGACAAAGTATAATAATTTGGTAGTTATATACCATGCTGCCTCCAAGTACAGTGCCTTGCGAAAGTATTCGGCCCCCTTGAACTTTGCGACCTTTTGCCACATTTCAGGCTTCAAACAAAGATATAAAACTGTCATTTTTTGTGAAGAATCAACAACAAGTGGGACACAATCATGAAGTGGAACGAAATTTATTGGATATTTCAAACTTTTTTAACAAATAAAAAACTGAAAAATTGGGCGTGCAAAATTATTCAGCCCCTTTACTTTCAGTGCAGCAAACTCTCTCCAGAAGTTCAGTGAGGATCTCTGAATGATCCAATGTTGACCTAAATGACTAATGATGATAAACAGAATCCACCTGTGTGTAATCAAGTCGCCGTATAAATGCACCTGCACTGTGACAGTCTCACAGGTCCGTTTAAAGCGCAGAGAGCATCATGAAGAACAAAGAACACACCAGGCAGGTCCGAGATACTGTTGTGGAGAAGTTTAAAGCCGGATTTGGATACAAAAAGATTTCCCAAGCTTTAAACATCCCAAGGAGCACTGTGCAAGCGATAATATTGAAATGGAAGGAGTATCAGACCACTGCAAATCTACCAAGACCTGACCGTCCCTCTAAACTTTCAGCTCATACAAAGAGAAGACTGATCAGAGATGCAGCCAAGAGGCCCATGATCACTCTGGATGAACTGCAGAGATCTACAGCTGAGATGGTATACGCTGTCCATAGTACAACAATCAGTCGTATACTGCACAAATCTGCCTTTATGGAAGAGTGGCAAGAAGAAAGCCATTTCTTAAAGATATCCATAAAAAGTGTCGTTTAAAGTTTGCCACAAGCCACCTGGGAGACACACCAAACATGTGGACACACTCTTGTGTGTTACAGCCTGCTCAGTGTTTTATAACTAAGGTGTCACTTTATTTTTAAGCTCATTTAATAAGACAAGTTGAACCAGAACAGACTCATTTGGAGCAGCATAGAAACACATACAGTACACACATGGATCACTGTGTAGAGCTATGGGCAGCTTCTGCACAACTTCTATAATTAATTAAAGTCCCACTCCAGAAACATTTTCATTTTTATATTTGTATATAAAAATACTTTACTATAAACAATATGCAGTCTAACACAGCTTTTCCTCAAAAAAATTTCAGTGGGCCTCTGTAATAGGAATGAACATTGCCCCTCATTGTGCATTCCAGGATCTATGAATGTTGCCGTCATCCCTTATGTGGATTTGAATAATTTTGCACGCCCAATTTTTCAGTTTTTTTATTTGTTAAAAAAGTTTGAAATATCCAATAAATTTCGTTCCACTTCATGATTGTGTCCCACTTGTTGTTGATTCTTCACAAAAAATGACAGTTTTATATCTTTATGTTTGAAGCCTGAAATGTGGCAAAAGGTCGCAAAGTTCAAGGGGGCCGAATACTTTCGCAAGGCACTGTATATAAGGGATTCTTAATGTCTGTTAAAAGCAGGTTGAGGCATGTGAATGTGAATGACTGGGGCTCAACATACTGTACAGGAATCCTGAAGAAATAACTGCATGTGTGCTGCATTTGTCACAAATACAGACAAACAGGTAGAAACTGGACAAAAAGAAGCCTTTTGTACTGTAAAGTTTCAGAGGGGTACATGTCACATGCACACACATACTATGTGCTACCCTTTAAACCAAATGATCTCACATAAACACATTATATACATTACTTATACAGCTATGACACTTCTGTACTACAGTCAGCACGTACACTGTTACTGATACATCTGTACAACACAAACTGCAATGGAGTCGAACTGTAACTGGACAGAAACCAAGACTTTGACTGGCAGCTCTCACACTTGGCCATAACAACAACCCAAACCAACCGACCAACACGCCAGAGTTTGATTGAACCGACAGGTGACACAGTCTGTGTGGCAAGTTATTCAGAAATGGTCTGCATGCACTTGAAGCTGTTAAGAAAGCACACAGGGAATGACAGTAAATTATATATATTGATTTAGTTCTTCCAATACTGTCAAAAGCAACAGAGCAAACAAATGACTCAGACAGAAATGTCTGCCATTTTTGTTCCTGTTACATGTGGCAGAAAGTCTGTTACAAACAGGGCTGTGGATTTTGAAAGACACAGGTTTTTACCAAGCCTGGATGTTCCCTTATAAAGAAATACTCTGGAGTTTGCATCAGGACAAGTGCAGGATAAACAGTTTTTGGAGTAGAGTATCTCAGCCTCTGTTGTCCTGAGCTTGACCGTTACTTTTCTCTCACGAGTCACCCGCTTTATGGTGCAACACTTATTGCTGGCATTTCCATCAGAGGATAAAATCTTTCATCGCCATGCTCAGCTCTGACCAGCTGTAACTGAGTCTCATTTTTGACTGATGTTTTTCATATGGCACAGTGCTAATGGTTGCAGATGCTCATGGCTTGGATTGGTGCAAGTACCCCGACCCCTGCTGAAAAACATGGCACTACAGACAGGCACCAAAACAGACTAGTAAGGAAGAGTCTTCCGTGCTGCTCTACAGCAACCACTCTCAACCAGGGGGCTGTGGCCCACTGCTGGGCCTCAGAGTGCCATCTAGAGGGCTGTGAAGTAGTACTGCAAATCAAATTAAAATGCATAATTTCAATGACCAGTACCGTTTGAATATCGTGACACATCATCAGGAAACGATAGCTAGCTAGCTAATGTTTCCTCAGATCCCTTGGCACAGAATGGACCAGTTTTAGAAACGAAAAATTCATTTTGGAAACAACCCTGCATCAGTAAAAGCTCCAAAGTGTGTGGTGAGGAAATAGACTCTGAATATATTAAATCAATATGCTGGATGCATTGTTTTATCCTCTTTGACAAGGTGGTCCTTGGACATTTAAGTGGGCCTTAAGTTACAAAAGGTTCAGAGCCCCTGCTTTAAACCATTCGTTTATAATACTGCTATAGGCAGGACAAATTAATTTAATGTGTTTAATGTTGTTGCTGCTCCTTTGGCAACCAGGACATTTGTACTTCCTTCATGCAAACCATTTGAACTCAGTCACAGAAGAGAGAGGACAAGGAGTGATAAAAGAACGACAGGAGGGTGAAAAAGAAAACCGATAACAGGATGAAAGACGCAGAGGGAAACACAGGGAGGGAGTGATGTTGCTCAGGTCCTAGTTTTAATATTGACTTAATTAAATGAGTGCAGTCAGGGGGGATGTTCATTTCTTAAAGATACATACTTCTTAAATGACTGAGGCCATTCGACCTGAGGATAAAATTTAATGTGCTGATGTTGTGGCACAGAAAATAGAGATAAAAAAAAAACCCTGAGAGCAACTTTCACTGTGTGGTAGTTACTGATTTAATCTGAAAATCTGTGACTTCACTCCTGGCCTACTCCATGTTTTATCCTATATAAGGTTCATCAAAATATCTGCTTTTGAAAAAATGGTTAACTTTCTTTTCCTCGATCAATGTTAAATGAGAGCAACTCTAGCAGAATTAGAACAATATGAAGTCCAATAATATTTTGTATGTGTGCGCACTGCTGTGTGAACAAAATGTAGTTATGTGCAGGACTCACTGTCATCAGGAGTTTCTTCTCCTCCTCTTTCTCCTTCTGGGCCTCCTCCGTCATGGCTTGGTGCTTGTCCTCCATCTCCTCCAGCGCTTTGACCTGCGCCTCCTTGAAGCGAAGTGTCTCCTCCTCGTAGTGCGCTCTCAGTCTGGAGAGCTCCTTCTCGTAACCCTGGTGCTCCTCACGCAGAGACTGGGGAGGACAGAAGAAGCTGGCTTCACATGCGCTCTCCTTAAGACTGGACTGGAATCAAAGAATGGTTTAAAGTACCTGTTCTAGTTTGAGCACTTGTTGCTTGTGCTGTTCGTTGGCAGCTTGGCTTTGGTTGAGCAGAGCCTCTCTCTCCTCCTCCAGCCTGCTGATCTTCTCTTTCAGCCGGTTCTGCTCCTGGCCCAGGTTCCTGATGGTCGCCTCATGAGCCATCTGGGTGGCCTGCAGAGAGCCGATCTGACCTGGGAACAGACTGTGTGTCAGACAGGCTTCAGGGCAAACAACCGACCAGCTGTGACCTGGTCAACACCCTGAATCTAATGTAGCTATACTGTTGCCAATCGAGTGATAATCACTTTTGAATTTGTGCAATGAATTGGTGACCAACATGTTATCGTGACCAACAGCAGTAATGCACAAAATCAGAAGAAGCTCTACATTAACAAACAGTAGAAATTCCACTTAACGGACGTGTAAAACGTGTGTGACTCCAGCGTCTTACTGGCTTTGTGGAGGATTTCAGTTGCCTGCTGTTGAACTCGCTCCCTGCTGCCTTCGAGCTCATACTCTGTGTCCTTCAGCTGCATCACCCAGATCTCTCCATCCTGGATGGCTTCTTCCAGCTGCTTGTGCAGATTCTGCACCACACACACAGAGGAACAGAAATGTATGCAAACTTACAGCACAGAAATCCAACATGTGCTATCTTTAAACTCAGTGCTGTCTCTTCCACTGCAGCCTAGAATCACACAAACCTTTCCAGCTATTCCTACTCTACATGTTTTGCTTGCAGGACCATCAGTGCACACCACACTATGCTTACCACCAGAGACTCTTGAAAACAGTTTTCACCCTGAGGCTTTTACTTTTGAATTTGTTAGAAGCAACTGTTTTGATCCAATTTAATGCACTGTGCTACCCACATTTAACCAAAAGAGACACTAATTGTGCTGTGTTGGGAATAAAATAAATACCACAAGAAATGGGCACTTAGCATAAGTAGCAGTGGTGAGTCGGATGTTCTTATTGTGGTCTTATTCATTTTATTCAGACATTCACTCACCAACCCATGCATTTATCGACACACACGCACACACACACACCTTGATAGTTCCATCGGCGTTGGCCAGAGACGTCTGCAGCCTGTTGGTCTTGTCTCGGTTTTCTCTGGCCTCCTCCTGGGCTTTCTGAAGTTCGCTCCTCAGCTTGGACAGCGAGCGCTGCAGTGCCGCCTCCTGAGCCTGGAACTCCTTACGAAGCTCGACCTAAACATGAGCAGAAAATGACCACATTCACTCTGAGACATGAACACCATCGCCACCTGTCACTATGTAACAAAACATGGTTGCTGGTTTCCTCCTGTCTTATAACCCGAGTCTGCATCATGGTTTTACCTCGGTCCTTTTCCAGGCCAGCAGGTTCTCAGTGGTGAGCTGGTGTGTTCTCCTCATAGCCTCCAGCTCTCTCTCATAATACTCCTGAGCCTTGGCCAGCTTGGATTCGTACTCCTCCACCAGATTCACCTTATCCTTTGTTAGCTCCTCCACTTTCTCCATCAATGCCTCCACCTAGACACAGAGGTGGATAAATGGAGAGCACATCAGATCTGAATGTTAGTCATGACATCTAAAAACCATCAAAGGACATTCTGAATGTTTTTAAGTAAAACACTGTGCACAATTACCACCTCATCTATTGTTAAAAGGTTCATCTTAGGCAAATTGTGTACATTAGACGTTAAATAGTTGATATAAAAGGAAAAATGGGAGAAAAATAAGGGGATGACATGCAACAAAAATTAATGGCCAGATTACAAAAACACTTCCGGTTCATTTTATACTCAAAATCCAGTGTACCACCAAAGCAACCCTACATTTTTTCAGTTTTCATGTCAGAAAATTAACATTTAATAAGCCACCACAATAGCAGTTACCCCATCAAGTAACTTGCTGTAAATGTATCCACAAACGCCCAAGCTGACATGCTTCAATCCAGAACTTTTGGTCTTCCAACAGACACATCTATCTTCCTTTCTCTCTCGCTCTTAGCCCACCTCTTGTCTATGGAGCTCAGCCAGTTTCTCCTGGTCTTCAGTGGAGGTGACGCTCTGGTTCTGCTGGTTGTCGAGGAGTTCCTCCACCTCCTGGCGGTGGGTGGTCCTCAGATCCTCCAGCGCTCGCCTCTTTTCCGCCTCAAACTGGGCCTGAGCCTGGCTGAACGCTCGCAGCTTTTCCTCAAAATCCCGACGCATTTCCTCCACCTATTGAAACCATGAAACATGTTCTATTCTGTTGGAACCGTTTGTGTGTTATTGCCAACCAGTCTCTACCCCTGCTAAGCTAAATGCTAACAGGTTCTCTTGAAAAAAACCCTGTAATAATGAGAAAACAGCACAACACTTACACTTACACTACCACCACACTGTGTGCTTTCAGTTTCTCTCTGTGCCAAAACAATAGTCCGCAGATTCTATACACCTTTATATGTGCAAAAGGCAGCGACAAAGAAACGTGTCCGTGTTTGCTGTTACAACAAAAGATCAGACGAAAAAATATATAAAAATGTAATATGGGATGTGATGCCAGCAGACTCGATCAGGCTGGTCAAGCCAGGACTAAACAGTGTGAAGGCAGTGGCAGAGAAGAGGACAACAGATACAACCAACACTAACACAGACCAGTCTCAGCACTGATGAAGCGATGAGCCGAGCTCAACCCAGATGATTATACCTCAGGTGCTCATTTATACCCACTGCCATCAGACTCTACAGAAGCAGGCGTATGTGATGCTGTGTCATGGTATGATGACATGGCATGTTATGATGTATGTAATCATACAGATTTATGGCCAACCTTTTTATAATGTCTGTAATACATTTTTGTTGGACTGCTGCTTGGGAGGCAGCTGCAGCACCTAGACCAAAAGTGACTGTTCTAGTGGCACATGCTGATGTCTCCCTCAAGACCTGTAACTGGTTGAAATGTTAATAAAATTCAAGGGCAGTTCTTGCATTGTAGACACAAAAATGACAAGTCATGTTCCACTGACAGTTAGCCCTTCTCACCAGCATATACAGTACTGACATTATGCCACAGCTTATTATGATGAGCTGCTGCTGTGTGCAGCTTACTGTCACTCACCAGCAGGTACCACTTCTCACCAGCATGGGGATGGTGTGCCACTGGTTGTTTAGTGTCATATGATGTTCATTTGTGATATATCACTGTGATGCTGCTGTTCTGTAGTAGGTGACCGGTCTCCTGCTGCTGATGCTGTGTGCCTCATAACAACAACATGCAACTGACAGGTGCCACTTTTCACCGGCAGGTAACAGAAGACTGGCAGCTTATGCTATAATTATATTCAGGTCCTACCTTTGTCACCAGCTGTGCTAGCACAGTGCAACACAACTTGTTTAAGTATACAACTCAAGAGTGAGCACATCAGAGAATATTTTATGAACTTTTTTTTAGATTTTATTAAAATTAAATTGGTCTGGGAATGCTTCTAAACCCTCCCAGTACAACATCAACAGAACCCAGTTTTTACCAGGCTGTGTGGTTATACATAGCCATGTGTATGTGTGTGTCTGTGGGTGTGGGTAAAGCTTTACCTCTCTGCTCATAGAGACCACTCTCTGTGTGTGTTGGGCCTCGGTGCAGAGCTGGGAGTCCTCCATTCTCTGTCTGTACATCTCAAACTCTGCTAAAGCCTGACAGTAACAGAACATCACAACCGCTACTTTACATTTTTCTGCAGTACATTACACAAATCTACAACTGTGATATTATAGGATTATTAGAAGCCGCACAGTTCAGTTCAGATTAAGTTGCTTCATTAAAGGGCTACTGCAGAACTATGACACCACAATGCAGTGTATCCATAAATAGAATGACACAAACAAAGCCTCACTAAAGACAACTGTACTAAATGAAGGTGCCCAGCAGCTGTGAATGACCTGTCTCTTCATGTGTTCATGGAGTTCGACAGATTCCTCCAGACTGGCCAGCCGCCGCCTCAGGTCTGCCTCGTCCGCCATCTTGCTCTTGTACTGCATGATCTTGTCTCTGGTTTCTGTCACAATATGCTGCACCTGAGCAGGAGGATACATAATAATGCTGCAGAAATAACTCTAGAATAAATTACTTTCAATTACTTTTTATACCACACAACATAATGTGACACGTCATTAACATGATTCTTCCAAACTGCACATACAAAGTGGCTGGAAATAAAAAGCAAATAGAAAAATGTGTAGACAAACAAACTTAGGGGCTTGCACAACACTGCTACCTGCAGGAAATGGCTGTTGGCAGGGGAGAAAAGTGCCACTATAACAATGTAACACTTGAATACAACACTAATTAATTTAACAACAAAAGGTTTTCTTTGAAAGTAATGAAATAAAATTAACTATTTAAACCCATTTATTTCTGTCTTAGGTCTTGTCCTTAAATAATCCCTGCCCATCACTGAGGATCATGTTTTTTGACCGAGAGCCAAATTTAATCTGCTGTGTGTGTGTGTGACACCAGTCAAGAAAAATCACCTCTATATTAAATTACAAGCAGTTTAGGCTGATGTGTGTGTGTGTGTGTGTTGTTGGCTGGTACCCAACAAGACCAATTATGTTGAATCATCTGGTCCCCCTTAAAGGACACATTCTCCCTGCCATGACATCCTGACAATTGAGTGAATGAAGCAGACAATCTGGAGAAGCTTCTCTGGAGAGGAAATTAATATTCTTGTATGGGAGCCAGCACATCAAACATGCTGCTGATCCGAGCTCTTCTGCAGCAGGAACAGCTACATGGTGGTTAGGCAAGAACGGACACATGTAATCACACTTTGGTAACTGGCATCACTTATTAGAAACTGCAGATGGAGCACATACTGTACATGCAGGTAACAAATTAGAGAAAAAAGATGAATACATAAGGAATTCCTGAATGGTCTGACTCATATGATGTGGCCTTCTGTGTCTAGATTCAACCCTGACTGACGACCGGCCGGCAATTGGGCGAAGGCGGGGTACACCCCGGACAGGTCGCCAATCCATCGCAGGGCTAACACATAGACAAACAACCACGCACACGCACGTTGGTTATAGCAGGTTTATAGCCTTATGTAGATGTGTGTATTGTAACAATGCTTTGCACTACTGTAAAAATAAAGCAGGGTCACGTATTGTTTACTAAATGTCATGTTCACTTTATGTTACAGTTCTTCTGTATTATGTCTGCATGCGACACATTCCTGACTTATTCCATATAACATAATATTAACGTTAACATATAACGTTGGCTATATGTTAAGTGTTATACGTCCACACTGACAGTTCCTGTGCTGTGGATCTCTGAGTTTGGTTTTTTCCATGTGGTTAGCTAGATGTTCTTTTGTTTTCCACGCTGACAGTTCCTGTGCTGTGGATTTCCCTTTTCGTCCGCCTGTCCCCTTGGTTAGCTTGTCTATTCCCCTGTCCGTCCTGTTCCTCCCACTCTTCTGGTTTTTTTTTTTTGGTTTTTTTTTGTGCCATTAGCCCATCTTCTCCCCTGGTCGTCCTGTTCTCCTCAGCCGTATTTGCTCAGCCCTGGTTGTATGTATTCATTGACTCTTCCTTTTGTGATCCCCACCAATAAACCACCTGTTTTTGTACTAGCACCTGGGTCAGCCATCTTGAGTCCAACCTCAGTTCTCCCTCACCCTCCTGGTGAGGGGGACTAATCATAACACTGGAGCTGTCCTGGCTGCCTTCTGTAAAGCAAATTAATCAGCCTTCAACCTGTTGCAGGTAACAAATGCTGGTAAAGACCTTAATTAGTCTTCACTCTGCCTAAATGGCATCACTGTATTTTTTTTCTGTGTAAGTGTGTCAGCACTTTGAACAGAGCTGGATGAAAACAAAACACGTCTGTGTGATTTAGAGGTCCGTGACCGCCCTGCAGAGTGCACAATTTCTCCCGTGAAACTCATGGACTACTGGTGTTTTAAGAATAAACAAGATGAGAGTGTTTGGATCTGTGACCATGAGAATGATGATAGCGATCTCGTCCACATGCTAGCATGCTCTATATAATCATGGGTGTTTGGTGCTCGCACCTCATCCTCGTGGGCTTCTTTCAAAGACTCAATTTCTTCTTCGTGTTCATCGTTCTTGGTGTTGAGAGCATAAATTACCTGAAGAGAGGGAGAGAATTAGACAACAGAATGAAGACACTGTTGTAATATCAGATAAATTGATCTACAGTGAAGAGAGTTCGACAAATAGCAGGAGGAATGGACAAACAGGTTTCACACTCTGCCTGTGAATTATGCTTTAATCAGTTGTATATTCACCTCAGCTGCTCTCAAATGAATTCACCTCCTTTTTTCCCCAGAGTGTTTTGTGCCTGTCCCAACTGTTTGTCCACCCTATTATTTTTTAACAATGTGTTTCTCACTGTGAAGGAAGCTGAGAGAAGTCAGTAGTTTTGTGAAAAGCCTGACTTACAGTAAGTAAACCTGATGACTGATACTTTTGCTTCACAAAAATAGGTTTTAAATTGTAAGTGCTGGAAGTAAATGACATACAGTAGCTTTAAAAAAGTGTAAAGCTTCAGCAAATTGAAGCTCCCAGTGAGCAGCTAACGTTCAGTCATGGTCAGCTGAATTCTAGCCCGCTGGCTTCACAACTCTACATTTTATTCCACATACAGGGGAGATGAAAAGCTCCACACACTCATACAGCATGTAATGCACATGTATGGTAATTCTCCTTCATGAGGCTTCATGACAAAACGTTCTGACCTTTAACACCACTTGATCAGCAATGACGTTTTAGGTGATCAGAAACATGCTCCTTTTCATCACCACCGGCTCTTTGTCTTAATATCAGTATGTCGTCCAGTTAATCAATTCAATGTTTCGCACAACCACAGCAGAACTCTGCGGTGCAACCAGCCTAACAGAGTTCTCCTCATTATGGTGGCTGGTTGCCTGATGACAGTCACCACCTGGATGTTTTTATTTACCTCCACATCGGTGCTGTTGCCTTACCAGTGTTTCAGCCAAGGTTGAAATGAAGCAGAGCGAGGCAGGCTTTAGCCCTCAGTCCCTCTTGACTGTGAGCCTTTGATTCCCAGCAGGAAGCCTGCCATGGAAATGCTCCTTCAATTATACATGATTATTTTAATGATGCTGCTGGTATGCCTGCTGCTTTTCATCTCTCTTCTCTCCCTTTACTCTCATCCTTTTGTCTGTCCCCCTTTTTTGTTCTTTGTCTTCTCCTCTCCCTCATCTCCCTTTCTTCTTTGTCTCTCTGCCTCCCAGCAAGACACCTCACGTTGCTACTCACATCTGTAGTCTCACACTAATGCTCAATTTCCTCAGGGTCTTAAAAAAAGTTTGTTTGCAAAAACATTCTCCAGTAAACAATGATGAAAACATATTTCCTCATTAAAGTGTTAAAGGCTTGACCTACCAAGTAAGTGATACATTTACTACCATAACAATCGGCAAACGTTCTCTCATGTTAACCACTTTATAGCCAAGGTTCAGTGATACTGTATGCAATTGTTATTTCTATTAACATTTCCCATCAGTTGCTTCTACATCTGATATTATATTTGATATGATTATATGGTGTGTTTATTATACAGTTGATTAACTTGAAAAACTCAACAGTTTCTAATTTGAAGCCTGGGATTTGATGCTTTAAATAGCTTCTCAGGCTCTATCATAGAGCGGCTGTGTGGAAGCAGATTGTGACATTATTGAGCTTACACAGGATTTGATTTCACTGTGAAATGTGTTGCTTGTTTCAGGCCTGAGGCTCCAAGCAAACCAAGCCTGAAGGCAACACAGCAGCCTGCAGCTACTACAGTCATGCAGTGTTGGAAACACAGCATCCTGACTGAGACGTCCTACCATGCTCGAGGAGAGGAAAAAGTCCACGTGCTTCCTCCTAAAAACAGGAGCGGCAGGAGAGCAGATGCACAGGTTGTGGATATGATAATGACAAAGGCAGAAGCAAAGCTCCAGCCCTCCAGGATTTGCTCATATCTGCAGCTTCAGTGTGTAAGATTTAAGTTGAAAAACTAAAACTAGTCATTTGTGTTGTATGTTGTGCAGTGGAGTCCCTCCTGCTCTCTACTTGAGGCCTTCTATTTAAATGGACAATTGCACAGCTTGCATGGAGCTGTATAATCACATTTATTCAGAAGAGGCCACTACTGGATATGAACAGCAATATTTATTGTTCCAATATTATGCAACTCTGGGTACTAGAATCCTTCTAAATCGCATAAATGAATTTTTTAAATGATGAATTACTTGCCTGGAATATTCAGAACGATCATAAAGATTACGTTTCTTCCTGCATCGCTTTATTCCTGTCAGAGGGGAAGAAAATTTAGACCATTACGGTGCACTAAAACATCCTAGAAGAATCTCATTAAACTGAATCATTAGAGACAATTCAGATCGATTCTGTGTGTGGAATCAATCAGACTCCACTGTATCTCTCATCATGGAGGTGGACCAATGACCGGTCAGAAGCAAATTTTCATCTAGAGGCCAATAATCAACCAGGTGGGACAGAACTCCGTTGCTCTCTCTCATCATTTGCACAGGATTACCATCACTACTTCAAGGGTTAATGAAAGATAAACTCTCCAAGGTGCTGTAGTCTTAACGCGATCCCTTGACATTAAGGCTGTTAGTTTTCTGTCTCCATCACCACACACGCCATGAAGTGGCAACACTGCTACCAATTAGCTGAAGTGCACCGTGTGTTTACTTTGCCCTTCCTGTCAGGGATTCTTATGTTGCATCTGTTCCTTCTCTCTGTGCTGTGTTGCTCCGATGCTCCAAGGACACTCAGCGTGTAGACTGCCCAGCCTGGGTTTCACAAATCCACATCACAACCTAAGTCACAGACACAGCAGGCACGAACAAGGGCACAGGAGCTACTAATGAATATGTATTTCTCCCTCTTTTTTTTTAGTCTCCCCAAAGATGCAGGCCAACAACTATTAATAACTATTCATTCTGATAGGGTGAGCTGGTTGTCCTGCCAACCACACTGGCATTTTCATAATTTGTTGACCACAGTGATCCCCACTGTCTGGAGACACAAACCAGCTATAAGATATTGTCACTGACCTCTTGACCTCCAGTACATGCTCCACCACTGCAGCAACACAATGCAACTCTACAGCATCATTTCGCTCACTTCAGTCCAGCTGTGAAGCCACTAGCTGATCCCCGCATTCTGGATTTGAATCAAAAATGCATTTCAGCTGCAAAGTGACCCAGAAAATAAACTTCAGCGCCAGATGTGCTCCTCTTCAGCAAACATAGCTCCACTTGTGTAAAACAGCCAAGATTAGAGCTATTCACGGCTGCACACAGGTGCATGCAAGAGAGGATTGTAGAAGTGCTCCGTCGATGCATGTCTTTGTCTTAGTTTGAAGTTTTGTGTTAATGTGTGTGGCACTGTATTAACCACTACACATCCTGGACTGTACATTTCTCCTCAGGTTTCTTTGCTGCTTGCAGGCAGCACAGAAATAAAAGCTGTGAAAGGCAGCTACTGTACTGCCGCCCTGCTGAGCAAAATAATGTGATTGCTTTAAATTGATGCTAAGAGATAAACCACTTTTGTCTGGTTGGGTGAAGAGCTGAAAAATTAATCTCTAACTATTCTGAGCATTGTGTAGAGGCAATTTTCAAGCAGAAATGAATTGTAACGCATCCTCTGGGTCCTGCAGCTGTGAAGACCGGCTGCTTTTCTTTGTCAACACTGGTTCTGGTATCTGTGATGGCACATTTCCCTTTTTCCAGACACGGTATGTATAAAATTGTTGAATAAATGATAACCGATTACTGTTGTTAAAGAAGAACATCTGTCCTCCAGCCATTTTTATATTTGTGGCATTAATTTAATTAATCTTTTTGCTGATGTTGTAAGGCAATGCAACAAGAAATGCTGCTGTAAAAAATGTCCTACTTTCCTAAAAGCACTGTAAAAGCAATGCTGCACAGCAGTTACTGAAGCAAACGATGCAGTTCCTGCATGAATTCAGCACTGGAGGGCTAGGTGAAAAAAGTGTGACTGAAAAACACAAAACCTTCAGAGAGAACATGCATTTACTTAGGAATTAGCAGCCCTGTAAGAAGAATGACCCAAACAAAGGTGAACTGCAACGCAGTGATAGCAGATTCACACATTTTCTACAGAGGAGTCATGTGTCACATTGAGCAGGACTAGTAAAAAGATATAGTAACTGCTCACACACCAGCAAAATAAAGACATAACTCTGCCATAACACTGAATTTTTAAAAAGCAAAGACATGTGGAACTGTGTGCTGCTTTCAATGAGGCTATAAAATACATATGACTTGAGAAATCCATCTTCTAGACTCATTTAAAATGTAATCAAACAGCTGCAGAGTACTGTTTTGTCAATCTACCACCTGGTTAATCAACACAGCTACTCACACGCCCTAATCTCATCATGTAGTAACACGACAGTAGGTCTAACACAATATTCCAGGAGTCCTTGATTGTTGCTGTGGCAGCAAGGTGACAAAGTTAAACCATCTCCAAATGAGCTGCAGACAATGGCCCTGCACAGAGCGTCAGACGCCTTCTCTTTTCTCATCTCTGCTGGTGACCTCAGGGCTCATGTTTACACTGAATATTATAACTGAAATTCCCTTAACAGACTGAGCTGCAAGCAGAGAGCAGCTGCAGATACTGTAGCTCCCAGGGCTCATCGTGCATTTAAAGATCCAATCAGTAACTTTATGACAAAATAACTGAGCGGCTCCCTCAATAAAAACTGCAACCATGCAAATTTGAAGCCTCTCCCAGCATGCACTGGGCAAGAAACGCGCTGGGCAGGTTGTCAGGAATGTCAAAGAGCTAACACAGCTGAGTGGGCGTCCACCTGGTAAGCATAAAAAGAAAAGCCCCAGTGCAAATGCATGGACCCAAACACTGCCATCAGAGTGTTAAAGCTGATGCTTGTGGAGCTGCCAATCCTTATTTCATTTTACTGAAACACTGCATTTCAACCCTGAACATCCACATTTCCAATCTATTCATAACACCATGGATATTTGTACAGCTTGTTGAGCACACTGTCTAATTCTGTACTGGGATAGTATCACCATGCCTGGTATGTAAAATGTTCTGTTCTCTACTCCTGCTTTTGTCTCTTTTGTCTCCCCATGGTTGTTTAAACTGCTTCCACTAAGACAAAGCCTAAAGTGCTGTGAACATAAGCACCTTAAATCTACTCCACAATAGCCCTGTATCGTCCGCCAGCTTCAGGTGGACTACACAGAAGCAGCTCTGCCAAACCCCTGCATCGCTCCAAGATTACATAACTTCCCACAGCCTTTGTGTGACAGTGTGATACTATGCAATACTCTGTGACACCCTAGCCGAAAAACACACGCAGGTTTAATGTTGCAGAGGCTACATTCGCAGCAACATAAAGCTCTGGGCATTTGGAAAGCTCCGAGCTCTCAGTGTAATCACTCATAAATACACATGCACAGTGCAGTGTACTACAAGCCTGCAGAGTAGTGAGCTCACAGTAGAATGCAACTCTTTGATAAACAACTAGCACTAGTATAAGAGAAACCCCTCCTGAGGTGTTTAATGGTGACCTACTATGCAGAGATGCAGAAGTGTACTGCTGCAGCGCAGTTAACACTAGTACAGACCTGCTGACTGAGTACTGTACCTGTATACAACACAATAACAGCATCTTCCTCCTTAGCGTGTTTACAAACGACATCCCATCCCAGCTCAGTACTACAGTACTACTCCTTCTACACCCCAGCCTGCTCACCACATCCTCCGTCATTCATTCACACACCTTGGTTAGTTGTGCTATCTTCTTGCTCATCTTCAAATGCATGTCTTGAGTGTATTCCAGTGTTAAATTCCCGTCGTAAAACATGCTGGACGCCGGAACGGGGGTATATTTGGTAGTCGAGGTGTTGTACTGTGGCTGCCAGCCTGCCCCCGTCGCCATTTTCACCGGGAATAAACTCAAACACGAACGTGTTAAAGTCAGATAAAATGGAGAAGGGGCTGCTACGCGTTAAGTCCTCCCGTTGTAGTGTTTGTGGTTCATCTTCGGTTTCACTGAGGGAGGAAGACGAGGAGCACGGACAGCGGTGCGCGACACCGTCCCAGCATCTCCGCAGCTGCGCTACTGCACGGGATGATGAGAGAGGCGGGGCCGCGCACCAGATGCTCAACCAGAGGCGCGCACCCTGGCTCACTTAGTTCACTGCGCTCTATGCATTTTTGATAATGAAAGAGAAAAACAGCCATTTTGTGATTGTCGCAATGTTTAATCTGAGACAGAAGACCTGCACAATTTACAGTACTTCACTCCTTTACCCGAGTGTAAGTAGCAATACCACACTGTAAAAATACTCTGAAAGTAGCTATACCACACTGTAAAAATACTCTGGCACCATTCAAAATGTTACTTGAGTAAAAGTACAAAGGTGTTAGCACTCATTATGTGGAATGGCACATTTCACCTTGGATTATAATTACTGATTCATTATCTTGTACATCATATTTAATGTTGCAGCTGGTAAAGGGGAAACTAAAGTACCTCTGGGTAGCATGTGAATGTCTTATGATTAAAAAGTGTTTTGCTTTATTAATCTGATTCTGAAAGGGAACTAAAGTTATCATATACATGTAGTGGAGTAAAAAGGCTAGTATAATGGTCCAAGAATGTTGGATAAGATATAAACTAGCCTAGCCAGATAATATATTACTATATGATAAATGAATACTACTAAAGCCTAATCTAAAATATAGTGAAAATACAGCACAACAAATGAGATAGAAATTACGTGGTAGAATGCTGTGTTTTAAATAGCTCTTATTTGAAGTTACTACACTGTATTGCTGCGCTAAAATGCATGACATCATTGTGAAGATGCTGAAGCAGTGACTAATCCTGCACTGACGTCTGCTGGTGACCTCTACAAAACACATCCCAAATACAGTAAGGGTCAACGAGATCAACTTAAAACTTCTGGGTATTATTCCATAATTCAAAAACGTTTCACTCCTGGAACAACATTGTACTACACTGCAGCACAGTATTGTATTTCACAATATTTGATGAGATTTTGTTTATCCTAGATTTATAGAAGCTTAGATGTGAAGCAATACAAACACAGATCACCTTGTTACTTTAGACCTTCGCACCTGATAATCCTTAATCACATGCACCCATTGTGTATGAAACCTCTCCAGAGTGAAATTTATGTGACTATTGCACAAGATATTTTAAATGTTACTTAATTTCAGCTCCATGTCCTGTAGATGGCACCATTTACTCGACTAATGACACTTAGTTGTTTGTGGCCTGGACCAATGTAATGATTAAAAGTGGTCAAGGTTTGTTCATTTATCATCATGTGCACAAGAAGTGCAGGAATCTGTTTTTGTTAGAACTGGCTGCCACTGCACCATCACAGCCAGAGTCATCCTAATCCTCCCTCCACCTCATACCCCCTCGTTTGACTGACTGCTGCAGCAGTTTAGTGAAGAGATCACCGCTTCTTTTCTCCTCATGTACTTATCTTGTACAGCAGCAACCAGCATCCCAGGCAGCAGCAGGTGTGGATGCCTTAGCTTAGTTTTACCTGCTGACAGTTGTTCTGGGCATTAGGTCATTCCCATACTGAGCCTGCTGTGCTGAAACACCAGCTTGAATTAATAACTGACACCACTGCTTTGTATTGTACCTACTGAATAAACAAGCAACTATCATGTGACAGTGACGGTTAATATCATGTCAATCAGATCCAGGTGCATAAAATCTCTTGACAAAACTGGAATTACTAATTGCAGAAGAAGTGTTGAGATCTTTTACTTAAAATAGCAAGACCACACTGAAAACACACTCCTAATTCTACTGATGTAAAAGTACAGAAACATACTGCATGTATCAAAAGTACCAGAATGGCCTCTGTCAGATTACTGCATTATTTTATATTA
Source organism: Monopterus albus (assembly GCF_001952655.1). NCBI lineage: Eukaryota > Metazoa > Chordata > Actinopteri > Synbranchiformes > Synbranchidae > Monopterus > Monopterus albus. The sequence goes on from NW_018127928.1 coordinate 545,917, forward strand.
ATGCATTACTCTGCAAGCAGAATTATAAGTGGTTAAGTGCTACTTTGCATACTTTTTAATCTCTGTTGCTGCATCTAAGCTGATTGTATGTTTTGCATGTTTTGTCTTGATCTGCAAAGTAGCCAGTAACAACAGCCGTCATAGTGGAGGACAAAGTATATTTCCCTTTGAAAGTAGTGAAGAAAAGCTATACTTAAAGCCATGATTTTGGTTTTCTACTGTGGTGGGAAGCTGAATGAAATATTTGTGAAATAGATATTCTGTATGCAAGATGTTACAGGAAACCAAAAAAACTCAGACATCCAGCATTATCATCTAGGCCTCCATCCAATCTCCCAGCTCACAGTGGACAAAAGACAAAGTGCATCCTGGACAGGTCAGGTCATTCATTCTCACGGATCACACCTATAAACATTAGATTCTCCAGTTCAAATGAACCTACAGGTCTCTGAGGACCCAGAGGAAACTAAGGAAACACATTAACTCCACAAGGCCCCAGCAAGATCCCCTATACAGGCTTATGTGAATCATTTCTCCAGTGGTTACTCTTATAGCATGTTATGCATATAAAATATATTAGAATGCATTCTTTGGGGAATAAAGCACACCTGTTTTTGTCCATCCTCACTATAAATGATTCATTTTGTTCTTGGAGTGAGAAATTTTGCAGCTTCAAGTGTGAGACATAGCAGACAGACAGTGCTGTAAATATTAAATTAACTGATGAACAGTGCTCAGAATAGACAGCAGCACTTACAGTGTATTTCCCCGCTTTGAACAGACATTCATCAGAACATCAAAGGGTGAGAGGTGAAGAGAGGAGCTCACAAAGGTTTCACCCTTAGAGGCACAGAGAGAAGGTGCCCTGGCTGAGCGACAAAGTAAAAAGGAC
>NW_018127928.1:546904-609700 GCF_001952655.1 Monopterus albus
CGGAGAGAGAAAGAGGGGCGATAGGGGAGGAGGAGAGAGGGATTGCATCGCAGCACACCCGTGCGTAAATGTGACCATCCTCGCCGTGGTCCCCTCCATCCCTCCGTCCTCTCCCCTCCAGCCTCCAACGGCTCCTCTCTGCTCCTCCTAGCTGGGATCACCTGTTCGGTGGTCGGTGGTCAGTTTTGGACCGTGGAGTCCCGGGTGTCTCGGCTCGGCGCCCTCCTCCAGGGGTTAGGAGGAGGAGCGCCGGGGACCTCGTCCAGGTTCCTGCCGGGCTTCGTGTCCACTGCCGGGGAGAGCCATGCCTCGGAGCGCCGGGAGAGACGCGGTTCGACCCGCTCTCGGATGCCGGTAATGCGGGGTCTTATCGCGCCCCAAAACACCTTCTTGGATACCATCGCCACTCGTTTCGATGGGACCCGTGAGTACAACACTTGTCTGCGAAGTGTTCATGATCTCTCAATTTTGTGATGCGCAATAGATGTTTAAATCAGTTTATTTTGTCAACACTGGGTCGTTCACTCATTCAGGTCCGTTTAGAACAACATTTAAACTCCGAAACACGGTCCTCTTCAAATGCCTGCGAGGTGCTTAATGAGGACTGAGGGCATGTGAAGAGACAAACAGGCCAAAATCGTATTGATTGTTGACCGATGAATGAATTGTGATGAATGAAAGCACTGGTCAATGTTTAACATATTAAGAATTCATGGAGTCCTACCTGAGCACCAAGTACAGAGAAACTGGTCAGTTACAGAGCTTGATTCAACGTTACATACTTTTTCAGTATTTTCACAAAAATGCAGACGTGTGGAGTCAACAAGTCCAAAGTGTTTTGCCTATTTGTAGTCAACAAACTGTCCAAAACCAGGCCACACTTTAACATTAAATACAAATGTGTATTATTGTTTAGCAAAAATGTAGGTATCAAATTTATTTTCCAATGCAAATGTGTTGTTTCCTTACTGTATCTATGGTGACAATAAATTCAGCAGTAATCTACTGATTCCCTTATTCTACTGATAATTATTGCAATGAGTCAGTGTATTAATTACCATTCAAAAGTCACTGATTTGAAGCTTGCAAAAATCTTAAAGGTTGCAGGTTCAACAAGTTACTTTGCTCTGCTAGAACAAAAAGTGTGCTGCTGTTTCCCTGTTAACACCCCATCTCTCTCCCTTTCTGTGCAATGTGCACAGTTTGCACCTTGATTTGCCGAGTTGTACTGTGATTAGACACAGGAAACCACACAATATGAGCACAAAACGTGGTAATGAAGGCCCTGAATTTAGATCAAGTGATAAAGCCACTATAAGGCTCTTACATCATGTCTTGTGATAGTGTGGTTACAACAACAACATGGACCTATTCATAAAGAAAAGGTGATACATGACCTTCAAAAAGCTCTGTCATTCAGCTTTTACAGCTACACAGGTCTCAGAAATGGATGAACTGAGTCAGACACAGCAGGCGTTGCCCAACCTGTAAGTATTTTTCACCTGTTTTCACACAGGATTCATTGTAGAACCCTGCACATCAGTCTGGGTATTAGAAGCCATAGAGAAATCACTGTCAGCCACTATGCAACTGCTGTTATTATAGTTTAGCAGTGTTACATAAGAGGGTGCAAACTAACAGGCAGCAACAGAATGTGTGGCTGAAGTACTATATAAGGAATCGGGGTGGCATCTATCTGCTTTCTGAAACAGTAAATACAGGAGATGACTTTCATTTGTATACACTGCAGTGGCATTTCTTCTGCAGATCGTTATATCCCACTATACAGGTCCATTAGACGGAGGACGCTATTTTGGTTGAGCAGAGATTTTACCCACTTCATTATGACTTGAGCAGCTATCCACCTGCTCCTCCGGCTACACAGTGAAGTTCAAGAGTTCTTTTAAGTGTCGCTTTCATTAATCCCAGTTCTACATCCTGAGTGGTTTGATAGCGTGAAAGAATGTCTTTTGAGGCCAAATGAAAACCTGTTTTCATGACATCCACAACCTTCTTTTCTGCCTCCTCCATTCGCTTCACTGAATACAGACGTTGCAGTCCTTTTACCCGTCTGCTGATTCAGGAGTTCCCCGGGCAGACCAAGCCCAGGTGGCCTCTTCTTTCAGCTTCAGTGAATTATCACCGAACACAACAGGAACTGATGCTCCTCCAGTTACATCTCAGAGCAGCCACCTCAGCAGCAGAGGCTTTAAACCTGACCCGGAGATAAAGATTTTCAGACATTAGTGAGTGGTGCTCAGCTGGGAGTTCCCTTTCCCCCCTCACCATGTTTACCAAGTCCACCTAAGTGGGTTCTGCTCCTTTTTTACTTGAATATGTATATGGTGAGTATATATAATATAATCTGAACCAACTACAGTGAATAAATGCAGCTTTTTCTGGGTCCAAAACATGAATAATGACATCTGGTGAGGAGCTGTTCCTCACACCTGGACAACCACCCGTGAGACACTGAACTCTGGAATGATGCTCATGTTGAGCTACTTATTTGTGATTAGACTCTTGTTCCTTGTCTTGTCTGCAGGGTGCTGCCAAGAGAGTGGTGAGAGGTAGAAAACCAATCTAAAACACACCTAGAAAAATGACAAGGAAAGATTAGCGATGCCATATTAAATCATTACACTAATGTGTTAAAGCAGTACTAGGAAAACAGTGCAGGTGAAACATCTAGGTGAAACCTTTATGAGCGCCAAACACTTTGCTGCTTTTATCTCTCATTCCCTAAATTTGTTGACAGAATATAGGGCATGTCCTTTGTGACTGATAGTGATTTCTGAAGTACTAAAAACCAGCTGAGCAGAACAGTATTTTCAGGTCAGAGGCTGGGATCTTCCATCTTGTTCATACAACATTAATGCAGCACGAGAACGGGAATTTCTCCAGAGAATTTCTCTATTTTTTTTTTTTTTTTTACTAAAACCTGGTTTGTGTCTTCATTCAGGGCTGGGTTACTGAAGGTCGGCACCAGAGGAAATTAGATTTCCTTAGAAGGGTCCTGACAGTTACAGACTTCTTTGTTAAATGTTTTTATTTTTCAGTCACTGAAGAAAAGGTGTAGAACAGCTGCAATTAGTGCTGGCAGGTCTTTAAAAGGCTATAAAAGAAATTCTGCAGTTATTTCCATACAGTTTTGACATGAGCATAATGGTGCTGAGAAGAAATTCACAAATAATTGATCAATTTTTCACTTTAATCTCCCATTGTGTCTGATTCAGTGACAGCTGTACCAAAAAGTTTGTCAGTACATTGAGCTTTACAGCTGCAGAACAGTAGAAACTCTTTTTATTTGTATTTTAGTATGTGAATAACTGCAATATTCATTTTATAAAGTGTTCTAGATATTGTTAATGTAATGTTACTGTAATCTGACAAATCTGTCTTCCAACCCCCAGAGGAACTTTTTCATATGCGGTTTTTGTTGCCTCCATTTTGCATGTATCAGTTCTGGCCCAGTTTAGGGTATGAATCTAAGCCAATACTATAAAAAATGCTCAACCAAGCATGTGACATATGTGTGTGTGTTTGTCTTGCACTGTGGAGAATGCATTGTGGTGGGCTGTTGCTGTCATTATTAGTGACAAGGTTTACTGGGGTTCCCTGAGCCGCTCAGGGGCTGAAAAAACGGTTCAGCTCACATCTTTTTACACCTAGATTGTAGCATGGATGTGACAGGCCTAGTGTCTGGAGAATGTGCAGAAAATGAATGCAACATGGGGAGATAGGATCAAAGTAGAAGGAATATGATGTAAAGTAGCACAGGAGGTTTTTCTCTGTAATCATGTCTTTGGGGGAAACCGCTCACCTAAGTATGGGGCTGACCATTCTGCTATATATGTACAGTGAACACTGTAACCTTAGTGTAGTACAAGACAGCATCCAGGTGTCATAAAACTATACATACAGTGATAATTTAGACAGTAGGGTGCTTCAAGAAGAAGATGCCTGACCTGCAAAGCCCCGATCCTCAGCCACATCCAATACAATCATGTGGCTGGGGCTTTGCAGGTCAGGTTACACTGTTCATGGTTCAATGGGAGCAAACCCCTGCAACCAGGCCCCAAAAATTTGTGGAGAAATTTCACAGAAGAGTGGAGCAGCACATGAATGCCCATGGTGTTAAAATCATATCTTCAGCAATCACATATGAGTGACCATGCTGGCTCTCTGATAGCTCCAGTTTAAGCTTCTATTTTAGTCTCACATTAATGCACTGCCCATGCCTTTATGCAAATCTGACTCACTACTCTGAAATATTAGTATATTTTTCCTTTCTGCCAATTCATTATTTCAAAATTACAAGCCCATTTTCTCTGGAAGAAGTGATTCATCAAATCCTATTATATTCAGTCACACTGTTCAACCTCGCCAGCTGCATCATCCTTAAGATTAAAACTGTGGACAGCCTTCCACCCGCGTCGGCTCACACAGCTGCTTCAGTGATCAGATGCTACATTCATTTAACACACCTGGTGAAGCTGACAGCAAGAAGCTGACATCGCTGCTGTTGTCACTACTCATCCAGCTGGCTTTATATGAGAAACACGGCCACCCACAACAGTTGTGGTGTCTCAAGTGGTCCCACAGTGGTGTGCTGGAAATTTGGATGAGAAGTTACGCAGCAGAAAACAACTGCTGAAAACATATTCTGACATTGTGGCCATATAGGAACCTGTTTTTATGGGTGTCATTAGCTACAAGCAAACTACAGATTCTACTGAATCCCTCTGCAGTGACAGTGCCATTTGGAGTCCATATGACCTCAGTCAGGAACATAAACTGTCCCTGAAACATGATGGATAAAGCAGTGAAAATACTTTTTGAATGCAATTTACTTATCTTATTTTTGTTTGTGGTAATTTGAAGCCAATCTTATTATCTAACACTGAAAATGAATGAACCTATTTTCCAACACTGCAACATGCAACGCATATATTGATCTTTGCTGCTGCTGATTAACAAGCATGTCTGCTAAGCTCCGCCCACTGAGGTTTTCCTGGACCAATGAGATTATCTTCGCCTCAGAGAAATATTATCAGATGTATAAATGTAATAGGTTTGTGTTAATGTGTATTCATAATGACCAGTATATCACTTTAAACACACCATCTGTTGCAGGGCTTTGTGAACTTTATTGTCATGATTCATAACTGCTTCAGAGGAAACTTCCCATGAGCCTCCTGCACTCAAAGTGTCTGAGTGGGACTTTGATGGGGTTTTGCAAGAACATTTACACTGGACGTGCTTTATTAATGCATGAATTATTAAATTTCAGTGTCGAGAGTTCATCTTTATGCAGTCTCACTTTCCCTATCGCTCTCTCCTATTCTATCATTCTCATTCAATCAATGCTCGCCGGCTCTCGCGTCCTGTATTGTTCACATTTGTCAAAGTGAGTGCTCGGGTCTTCCAGATTCATTTATGTATGGACTTTAATGATGTCAGTGGAATGAATGTCAGGGTCTGTTCTTTCTAACTCAGTTTCATAATGAATTATTCAAGATTGTCCTCATAACTCAGGCTGTCAAACCTTTTGTCCGAGCTGCTGTTTATATCATAGTTTGGCAATGTGCTTACATATACTCAGAGAAAGGTTATATAAACACTCCTGTTTCCACTCTGCTAACATGATAGCTTACTGTTTTTTGGTGATGTGTGTTGAATTGGAAACATTTTGTACTTTGTTTCAGCCTAAAAATCTAAACACAGTGGCTGAAAGAGCAAATCAAATTCTATACATGCTAGCTTTAAATCTGATTAAGAAGATGCAGCAATGTTCTACTCTGAGGAGCCTACAGCTATAACACAATGACAAATAACATAAGCATGTATGACTGGATAAACATTACTATGATAAGAAATATCCCAGATCCCCACATCAACATATAATATGTGTGTTTATTTGTTTCTATTCTCAAAAAAAATATCTTATGGTTAATGTTATCTTTTGCTTGAGGCAGGAACATGAACAGATTGCTTTCATAATCTAAAACTGGGATGTCTGAGTGAAGTCAGATTTATTTATATAACCCAATTCTATACAATGTCTGACAGAAAAGCTGCTGCTGATGAAAATATAGTAGAAGGCATAAAGGTATGGAGAGGAGGGGAAGGCATGGGGCTTGAACAAAGAAAAAGCAAGATTATTATTTGAAGAGAACAATAGCGAGACACAGGGAAAAAGAGAAGATGTGGAGTTCACTGAAAAGCGGCCAGGGTGTTAAACTCTCCCTGAGGAGAGCTCTTCACAGTGAGCAGAATTAGCCTTTGAGACTGCAGAAGCGAACACTGTGCATAAAATTTTAATTATGTTTTCTTTGAATTAGCATGAACTTGTAGGTGATGGCCCTGTGGTTGAGTAAAGCATGTAGCATGAATGTGTAACAGAACTGGTTGCAGCCTATAAAGGCACAGGTCACGATATGTTGCTTTGTCTTTATCACGAATAAGTATTTTGTTAGTGTTTAACATCTACACCTCCCCGGAATAGAGTGAGTCTCTGTATAAGTCATATGGCAGGTGTCGTTGTGACATGTTAGCACAATAAAGTCTGTTGTCAAAAATGTAGAACTTGAAATTTTTGGACAGGGTGGCCAGGCTGGGGCACAGACCCACAGAGGGGTGGCACATTTGAAATGCATGTTAAAAGTAAATTAACCCCCTAATCCTATGAAAAAATTAACATACATTATTAAAAATCAAATAGTGTATTTTTTGCTCCTTATTTATTCCTGGCTGGGGACAAAATTGCAAAATTGTTCCCCCAACTGAGGCGAATCATGCCAAAAACTCTAAGACACAACCAGAGAACTGAATACAAATATCGTGCTGCATGCATGATAAAAAAAATAGTTTGACCAATATTAATTATAAAGCACCAGTAAAATGTTACTTGTATTTAAGGCAACAATTTGTCACTGTTTTTCATTCATTAATGCTGACAAGCATCACTGGCAGGGGCGGCACCAGGGGTGGCCAATCAGATACTTGGGGTGGACGGTGCCACCGCCGCCATCTTCTTGGCTCCGCCTATGGTCAGAACAAGAGCATTTAGTTTCATTGGCAGAGACGGGATGCTATAAAAATGCTTAGTTTGCATCTGTATTAAAAAGAGTATCATTTATTAGTGCATCTTAATGTCTTTTCAGGAGAATGTTATAATTCCAAATAGTAAAGTCGTACTAGTAGATCTATATGCCATTGGTATTATCCGACACGAACGCACTTACTCCTTTGCACAACTGTATTCGGGATATTGCCCCAAATTTTTTGCACTTAAATGAGAATAAGACTGAATATTTTTTTATTAGCCTTGATCCAGCCGCAGTGCTATCCAGTTTAGGTGCCTCTGCCCCCTCACTTACAGACATGGTGAGAAATCTTGGAGTAATATTTGACAATGACTTTACTTTCGATAACCAGATTAGGGCCGTGGTCAAGACCAGTTTTTTACACCTCCGACTTTTAACGAAGGTGAAGCCCTTCTTGTCATGTGGAGACTTAGAAAAAGCAGTCCACACTTTTATTACTTCACGTTTGGACTATTGCAATGCCCTTTATGTTGGTGTGTCCCAAGCTGTGCTGCGTAAACTTCAGCTGGTACAAAACATGGCTGCTCGGTTGTTGTCGAACACTCCCAGGTATGCCCACATTACTCCAGTTCTTTTTTTCACTACAGTGGTTGCCAGTAAAATGGAGAGTTGATTTTAAGATGTTGTTATTTGTCTTTAAGGCCATATATGGCCTCGCCCCACCATACCTATCGGAGCTGTTATCAATATACACCCCGCGCCGAACCCTGCGCGCCGCTGAGCAGTTGTCCTTGGTTGTTCCACGGGCCTGATCTAAAAAATGGGGCGACCGCTCGTTTGCTGTCTACAGTTCTAGACTCTGGAAATCATTACCGGCTGAGATCCGGTCTATAACTGAGCTAGCGGTTTTTAAGTCTACTTTAAAAACTCACCTTTTTAAACAGGCTTTTGGTGTTTAATCTGTTTTATCTGCCCTAAAAGGACATGGTTAATTTGTGTTTCTATATTATTTTATTGTGATGAAACTTTTATTGCTATGATTTTCTAACCTGTATTTGGTATTGATTGTTTTTGTATTTGTTAGTTGATATATATGTTTCACTGTGCAGCACTTTGTGCTCTTCGGAGTTGTAAAGTGCTTTATAAATAAAGTTTATTATTATTATTATTATTATTATTACTAGTAGCTGTAGTAGCATTCAAAACAGATGTTCATGTTTCCTCTGAGACACCAACAAGCATCTTTTGAGCTCCCACTTTGATACATGTGATGGATACTTGTGCTCACCATCTGTCTGACCCACGCCTAATCCATGTGTTTTCCTTTCCTGCGTCTTGGCCCATCTTTCCTCCCCCAGACAGTAACTTTGTCCTGGGGAATGCACAGGTCCAGTCCCTCTACCCCATAGTCTACAGCTCTGATGGTTTCTGTGAACTGACCGGCTTTGCCCGCGGTGAGCTGATGCAGAAGAGCTGCATGTGTCACTTCCTGTATGGCAGCGAGACCAGCGATCGTCTCACCTCGCAGATGCAGAAAGCGCTGGATGAACGTGAAGAGTTTAAGACTGAGATCATTCTGTATAAGAAGAGTGGTAAGAGTGGTCAGAAATCCTGTATCATAATCGTTTAGGGAAGCCTGAAATGTTTGTGGATTTCAGGCTAATTCCTCTTTGTAGACAGTAGTTCTCTTTTCTTTGAACAGGCTCTAAGTTCTGGTGTCTGCTGGATATTGTGCCCATAAAGAATGAGAAGAGTGACGTGGTCCTGTTCCTGGTCTCACACAAGGACATCACTGAAAATAAGGACCTAGACCATGGCAATGAATCTGACACTGGTGAGAGAAAGCATGAAAAGGTGCTGGTGGGGCATGACTGGTGATATTATACTGGGCGTTTGGGAGCAGAAGTAAGTTCCTGTACTTTTCTTAGCATGTCACTTCTGTGGTCTGTCCTTCCAGATGATGAAACAGGCCTGGAGATCCATCAGATCAGCTGCCCTCCGGGCTTTAACATGGCGCGGCGCCGTAGCAGGGCTGTTCTTTACCAGCTGTCTGGGCACCTACAGAAACCAGACAAAACAAAGAGCAAGCTCAAGATCAACACCGTGAGACACATTTGGCACTTTCTGTCCTCATTAGGGTTTGACCTACTGCTTTTTAAAGCATGGTACTGTTTTTATTTCAGGTTTGACTTTGACTCTCAGTCCTTACTCCATAGTTGTACAGAGAAGAATCAGGACTGAATCAACAATCATGAAATGTATTCATGCCCAATAATGAACCTTTTGACTGCCAGATTACCATTAGTTTATTGTGTCCAACACTGGGGGATTACACGGTTATAATAAATATTGCAGCCTCAAGGATACACCAACAAAGCTTGCACTTTTAGTTTTGCATTAAATTAGTTTCTGAAGGGGAGGATTACATGGTGTCAGCAGAGCGTGCATTTTCTCATAAAAGGGCAATTTGGTAGTCCAGTACTCTTTTCAAGGGCCTCATTTGCTCCTTGTTATTTGCATTCATTTCTGAGTCAGTAAGAGGAAAACTTGTAAATTCCAGTAAACGAAATGATACAAATTGTGCAAATCTGCCCTTGCAGTTCAATCTCAGTGACTCAGGACCTTAGAGGGGAGAAATTAGCATAAAAGCTCTTACTAGTCATTCACTTTCAGTGAGAGCCTGGCTGATGGTCAGAAGGTTTCACTCTCCTGCATCAGCTCAAGGACACATTGTATTTGTCTTCAATATCCACTGTATACTTTGTATACTGTTATTTTGGTTTGTGTGAGACGAAGTACTCTAGGCCTATAGACTGACAAGGCAACAAATTGTGAGGTGAAGCTGCTAAATTAGTTGAATTTTCTTTTAACGTTGACCAATTTGCCTCTGAAATAAAGCAACACTCACACCATGCAACACAAGTTTCCAGTGAAACCACACCACTAGTACTGATGATGAAATATTTATGCTGAGTACTGGAGATCCTTTCAAGGTCAGAGCTCCCCATTACTAATTAGACAGATATAAAATCCTTCATTTTTAATGTCTATGTGTGTTTTCATAAATCATTCCCAGAATGTTCTGGGAGCCAATGCTAACCCGGTCCCAGAGTACAAGGTGGCGGACATCCAGAAGTCTCGTTTCATCCTCCTTCACTACGGTGCATTCAAGGCCGTCTGGGACTGGCTGATCTTGTTGGCCACGTTCTACGTCGCCATTACTGTTCCCTATAACGTGTGCTTCACAACGGTGGAGGTACGAGAGGATGGTGGCTCTGCAGCACGAAACCCTCCGAGTGTCAGCGATATCTTGGTGGAGATCCTCTTTATCATTGGTAAGGCTGTGTTGACGTACTTGTCAAAAAAACTTTGTTGTTATTTTAAAGTGTTTTATGCTTTGGCATCAGATGGAGCTTTGCCATTAAAACTGATTCCAGTCTTTCAGTTACAGACTTCATTCTTAGTTTTATCTCCTTTCTTTCATTCATTTGTCTCTTTAAGCCGTGTCTCCTAGCTCCTGTGTCACTCCTTCTGTCTTAATTGGCCCATTTATGTAGACTGTATTCCCTCCAACTCCTCCCAACTTTTTCCTATTCTAACCCCGCTGTCTCCCTTCTGGCAATCAACTCTACTTAATCACACCCAAGAAAGGCTTGTTAAAAGAAATATTTTTACAGCATGGATATTACTGTCCCAGTTTTGGTGTGTCTGCAGTTTAGCCTAACATAATACTCACTATTACAGAAGCATTCAGTCCCCTGCCAGAAACAGCCTCACAGCAAACAGAGCCAGTGAAATATGAGCATTTTCCTGTAAGGTAGCTTCAATCTGCAATCATATGTCTATAGTGTTAGGTTGGTCAGAAAAAGTAAAGAAAAAAACTTGTTTTTACTTCATATTTTATTTGGATTGAACAAGTATGATGTTATTTGAGATTTGCAGGTGCTGGAAGGCTGATTTTGTGCCTTTGGCCTGAGCGAGGCTGTTTCCTCCTGTTTCTTTAAGATAAGCTAACTGGCAGCTGGTTGTTCAGTATGTAAATGGCATCAGTCTACTCATCTAACTCTCGGCCTGAACACAAATATTCCTTTAAAATGTGGGACTGTGCCTAAAAGTAAACCATGTACATAGTTTTGTACTACTGCAAAAGTAAACACCCAGGATGGTGGATGTGCTGTGTTGTGTGTCAGATATTGTGCTGAACTTTCGAACTACCTACGTGAGCACATCTGGACAGGTAGTGTATGACGCGCGCTCCATCTGCATACACTACGTCACGTCCTGGCTGTTTGTGGATCTGATCGCCGCCTTGCCCTTTGACCTGCTGTACGCCTTCAATATCAGTGTGGTGAGTCTCACACACACACGGTGTTCACACATACATACATAGCTATACAGCGTAGTTTTTAGTTTGCTATATACACATTTTGAAACCGCTTAAATTGTACAAGTGTTCACACATACATATATAGCTATACAACGTAGTTTTTAGTTTGCTATATGCACATTTTGAAACCGCTTAAATTGTACAGGTTTGACTGTGCTTGCACTTTTGTCTGTCATTTGTGTGTCTGTAGGTGAGTTTGTGTGTCTGTGTGAGGTACAGGTATGGGCCCAGCCCCTGATAATAAATGACAATCTTTCACCAGAAGCACTCTCCTGCTGTTCGGCTTGTGTACTGATTGATAAAACCATGAGAGAGCGTGCAAATGTGCAGTGAATTCTGAGGCAACACCACACAGACACACATGTGCACTTGTAAATGGTACAAATACACAGCAAAGGAAACAAAGTGTAACAAAAGTTGTGTTTACATTTAAAAGAAGAAAACTGTACATTACTGCAGAACATTTTGCCCCATATTCTGTTTCTGCTCTTCCTCTGCTCTGTGTTTGATGTAGTGGCTTTGATGGAGGAAAGCTGAGGCTGAGTTTCAACAAGAAACTCATTATTAGCTAAATGTATAATTAAGCTGATTAACGAGAGACTGTGACGACAAATTACAGGTGGAGGCAAGTACATTAGCCAGATGATGCCGAGCCAGAGCTGCTGAGAAGCCAAAGAACCAGGAAAATGTTCCTTTTACATTGCCATGTGTTCTTATGGTTTTCTTTATGTGCCTCCATGTAGAGCTACTGGTGTAACTGGTTTAGTAGATAGCAGAATAGTGTCTCTCTGGGCTTGTAGGGAATCAATACACGTGTGCTGAATGGATCCATATCCAGAGAATTAAGTGCTGTTTGAGGGAGGTGCTATTATTTAGCGACTGATGATTAAACCAGGGTTTAGATGCTCTGTGAAGATTGTCTTCCTCCAGTGTCATAGCCCATGGTCAGGATTACTGATCAGAGTTCTCAGTGTGCATGGGGACTTTCGAATTTCAAACATTTCTTGGCTCCAGATGGGAAACCTTTAACATAAACTTGAAACTGGGTTCTCATATACTGTATATCAGAGGTAAACGTCTACTGTACCTAGGAGGGACTAAACCCATCCAAATAAGCTCCACTTTTAGAACATTTCTATGTTTATACTTTCAAATCCATGACTCCTCTCTCCCAGAACTTCGGGGTGCACCTGCTGAAGACGGTGCGCCTCCTGCGCCTCTTGCGTCTCCTCCAGAAGCTGGATCGTTACTCCCAGTACAGCGCTGTGGTCCTCACCTTGCTGATGTCCACGTTCGCCCTGCTGGCCCACTGGATGGCCTGCGTCTGGTACTTCATTGGACGTAGTGAGATCGAAAGTAACAGTCCCACCTCCTGGGATATAGGTTTGTTTCTGTGGATCTTGTGTAGCTCAATGTGAGGATTTACATGGTTTCATTCATCACCCAAATCACATGTGAAACTCCCTGAGGCAGTATGGTTCAAATCCATTAAATAAACTGGCTAAGAATAGCTTGTTATAACACTTAATCAATATTTTTTAATTAACAAGTGACCACCTGACTCTGCTGTTCTTCTCAGTTCTAAGGAACACTTTGGCTCTTCTGTGTCATTTTAACTGATCTAGACAAAGCATGAAAACATGCTAGTACACTCAGCGTGAGGTGTGTGTGTCCTTTTACTGAGAAAACACTTCTAATTATGGTGATCAGTCTCCCTTCCTACTGTGCTCACTGGTGCCAAACAACAACAATACTGTCAGCTGCCTGTGGCGGTGATTGTTATTCTGCTCAAGTGATTTAAATCGGCAGAGGGGAGTGAGACAGGAAGAAAGCGATGAAATCAGTTGCATGGTATAAAGCTAGACAAACGATTTGCACCGTGCATAAATGTAAACTTGGATTTCAGTGTACTCCTCCCAAATACATAAACACCAACACTGAAGTAATTACTGTGCCCTTCTAGCCTTGTTACGGCTGCTAATGAAGTCTTCTTGTAAAGGCCATTTTACAAGCATGGATGCACTCTCATTAAACTGACAAACTCTTCTGGACTGTCCCCGTTCACCTACCAGGCTGGCTCCATGAACTGGCCAAACGCTTGGGAACGCCGTACTTCCTGGCACCACTGACCTCCTTGTTGGGAGTCTCTGATTCACCTCAAGGCACCATGACAGAAGGACTGACCAATTACAGCCAGTGCAACAGCTCACTGAATGGTCCCGGTTGGGGTTCAGGGCAGTGGAACGGCAGCAGGACCAGAGCGAGGACACCGAACAACTCAGGGATGACTCTGAGCGGTGGTCCGTCTGTCAGGAGCTCCTATGTGACATCACTGTACTTTGCTCTAAGCAGCCTCACCAGCGTGGGATTCGGCAACGTTTCAGCCAACACAGACTCCGAGAAGATCTTCTCCATCTGCACCATGCTGATTGGAGGTGGGCAACACAACACCAAATGGGTCACGACTTGTTTTCAGTGGAAGCAAAACAAGCACAATATAATGTTATTATTAGGATTTCATAATGAGAATGTCTCGTTGAATAGTTGAGTCTGATTAACATATAAAACATAATGCAAGCACCTTCAACCTCTCCATAGGCAAGCAATTGCTAACAGTTATGCAAAGTGATTTTACTGCTGGAAAAGGATTATTTCTCTTACTTGTGGCCAGAGCTGCCAGATATCTAGTAACTACAGCTGTTTAGAACATTACCTTCAACAGCTTGTTACGCCCTGGGCATGTAGAATAGATAAATGGTACAAAGTCCCCCAGAACATGAACTGAACTGCTGCAAAAAAGACATTTACTGAAACAGGCTTTACTGACGCTTTTGTCTCCTTGTCCTTCTCCTCTACAGCATTAATGCATGCTGTGGTGTTTGGCAATGTGACTGCCATCATCCAGAGGATGTACTCACGCCGCTCCCTCTACCACACCCGCACCAAGGACCTGAAGGACTTCATCCGGGTCCACCGGCTGCCCAAGACTCTCGAGCAACGCATGATGGAATGTTTCCAGACGACATGGTCTGTCAACAATGGTATTGACGTCAGCGAGGTAGGATTTATGGCATATTAAAACATTTTCTGGATGCACATGTCTGGACACAAACACCTAAATGATATCATTCTCCAATATGGTAAATGGTCTTATACATGTATACCGCTTTACAGCATACTCAACACGCTTTTACACTACTTGGCCATTCACAATCCCAAACACTCACACACCGGTGACATCACCAGGAGCAACTGGGGGTTCAGTGTCTTGCTCAAGGACACTTCTACATGTTGACTGGACAAGCCGGGAATCGAACCGC
The DNA here is from genome assembly GCF_001952655.1 of Monopterus albus. NCBI lineage: Eukaryota > Metazoa > Chordata > Actinopteri > Synbranchiformes > Synbranchidae > Monopterus > Monopterus albus. The sequence continues at coordinate 561,661 of NW_018127928.1, forward strand.
TAATCCTCCGGTTAGGAAGCGACCCGCTCTACCTCCAGAGCCACATCCGCCCCAATAGCAGGCTCTGTGACTGTAGTTGGCAAACCAGTATGTTTCTGAAAATGCCTGACTTTTCCTTAAGCTTTTGAAATGAGCTTGTGGTTTGGATTGACCTTGTCAGTTATAATGGGATCAACTGGCTCCTGAAATTGGAAATGCAAATCAGGCGACTCACCCTCCAGCCAGACTAAAGTAACAGCTCCAAATCACTGAGAGGATTTGTGTTTTGTTTTGGAGAAGCTGAGATTCAGTTTCATGGATTAATGGCCTCATAGACACACAAACTCACTCCTGCCATGGCTACAAATGATGAGATAACATGGCGAACAGACGCTAATGCTTTAGGGTAATAACCTACGACAGTATCAGTTCACCAGATATTAGTCATGAGAGCTGTTGCATTTGTTGTTATAATGTAGATATTTTAAACCTTCAAATAAACTTCAGCCAGAAACAGTTTGCTGGACATGCACCATCAGCTGGTTGTGACTATGTGGGAAGGTGAAAGGTTTTATTTCTCCTGTTCCCTCCCACACAGTCCCAGTCAAGTGATGACACAGAAAGGAAAGAAGCTCATAAAAAGCACTAAACACAGAGACTTTAGTGCAGTCACAGAAATCTTTTTGTGTGCCCATGTTTCACTGCTGAGGTCATGTTTTCTTCTCATTCCTCCACAGCTGCTGAAGGACTTCCCAGATGAACTGAGGGCTGACATCGCCATGCACCTGAACAAGGAGCTGCTGCAACTGCCACTCTTTGAGTCAGCCAGCAGGGGATGTCTGCGCTCGCTCTCCCTCATCATCAAAACCTCCTTCTGTGCTCCCGGGGAGTTCCTCATCCGCCAGGGAGACGCCCTCCAAGCCATCTACTTCGTTTGCTCAGGCTCCATGGAGGTACTGAAGGACAACACTGTGCTGGCCATCCTGGGTAAATATAAATACATATAAGAATAATTTTTATTGTCATAACATAATAAATGTGACATATTTCTCAAACAAGCAATGAGTTGCATTACTATAAGCAATAAAACCACTAGGGCTAGTTGTAAAAGAACTCAAAATGAGTTGGTCTTAATGAAAGGTAAAAATATATCCTTCCGTGTTTATGTTGACATGTATAGTACAATATAGCACAATACATAAGCTCGTATCACCACTGAGGTTCAGCACCATGGACAGCACCTGTTTCCACATTGAGGTCTTACTGGGGCCTGACTTACTGTGTTACACATTAAAGCAACATAGCTGACTCTTTTCTAATATCTCTTAGTTGAAATTTGCTCCAGAACATATCCTGATGTGGAGAGGTGGGTCAGATCATAGCAGAGCAGAGAGGGGTGGATTGCATTGCTCTTGCTAGCACTAGCTTGATTTCCAGCATATTGTCACCTTAAGGCTAAGAACATTAACGGACTATACTCCCATAGCAGGTAAGCCAGTGCAGTAAGTCTGGGAGGTTGAGTCCAGCTTCCTGTTGGGCCAAAAGACTGAGTGAGTAATTTTTCTACCTTTCTAAAAGCCCTCTAGATTCTGGCTGCAAAGTGATTCGGAAACCAGCATCCATGTCCGAGTGCAGAGCGTGAAGCAGAGGAGGAGCCATGGTTCAGTGCGTCTCTGAAAAAGAGCAGCACTGTGTTGTGTGCCAGATATTACTCCTGGGAACTCACTTCTGAAGCCAGTCATCAAAGCTTCCTTCAGCTCCACAGCTGTGGACACTGTGGAGCCTCTCTTAAAGTCCTGCCATCAGTACAGCAGCAGTCCTGCAAAAGATTCATGTTTCATATCCAAGATGAAAAAATATATCCATCAGAGACTCTTTACATGATAATCTCACCTTGACTGATGGACTGGCTGAGGGATTCAATGGCACCTTTGAAAAGCTACACAGCCTTGCAGAAAACAAAAGAAAGAATATGCATTAGCTGTTTCCAGACAGTAGAGTACATGCTGTTTAAATCATCAGGTTAGCACAGGCCGACGACCTGGGAGCACATGCAAAATGACAGGTGAAAAGAAGGAGAAGAAAAGCGCATGTGTGACAGACAGATTAACACGTGATATGTGGAAAAGTGGCAGGGACCATATACATTCATGGAAAAGATGTGGCCCAGATAAGCTGCAGTGAAACCTTTTGCAGCATTACACCATGAGAAAGGGCTCTTACCACTTAGGACATCATTAGACCATTAGTAGATGACTTTTAATAGCCAGTTAGGGTTTATAAAGAGAACCATAATGAGGAGGAGCAGTCTGATAACAAATTCCAATCATCCCCATATTAAAGGGTCCCTGTGGACACACAGTTCACACCCCATCAGGTGAAAAATGGAGTGTGACCCAGAGACTGATGAGGACATTTGGGCAGCAGCCAGAAGCCTGAGTAGATTTCCATCAGCAGCATTATTCAAACATGAATTAATGAATGATTTTATTCATTTATTTTTCCACTTGCTGACTGTGGAACAAGCTGTAAACACAACACTGAGATATTATCACCTTATAAAGCTGCTATGGTCAGCGTGTTAGCAAACAGTTGCATGTACACACCCAGTAGACATGAGGCAAGTAAATCTAATATTCACTCACTAATTCACTAATTTTAGCTCTGTTTTGGTCTTCACCAGCTCCTAAAGGAAGCCGCACTAGTTGCTAACTTTGCCTGTCTGCAGTGTGGTGCTGGATAGGCATGTACACTGGCTTTATCACTAACCGCAGCTGCCTGTTGGAGGAAGTGAAGATTTCAAAGGCTTGTATCTGTGAATTAATAGTTAATTAATGTTATAGATTGTTAATATAAAACAATATAAACTCAGGTTTATGGTGCAACAGGAAGTTCAACCCCATCCCCCCACACTTGAACTTTAAGTCAACATTTTGTGTTATAGTATTAAAACTGGGCACAAACAAAAAAGCACAAAATTTTACAACAAAAATAATAAGAAATTGATAACATACCCCCATTTAAATATGCAGATATGATGACTAAATCCAGAAATTAATCCATTAGCACTGCCATGCCAAAATGCTGTTACTCAGGAAGCCCATAAAACTGCATTAATACAATGCCAAATTAATAAAATGCTTCATGTGAGCAGCTAGAAACACAAACTTGTGTTAGTGTCATCCCACCAGAGTAAGAGCCTCTCTAGAGCCATGTCCTGCAACATGTGTACGCCTTCCATTCTGCATAACACAGATGAAACTGAATAGAGAAACACAAACAGATTCTCAAACAACACTGGAATCAGTCCAGGTCCATATAAAGCAGAGGGATCAAACTGGCAACACTGTTTTTCATATTAATGATCTAACTGGTGTAAATAATGTAGTGGCTGCTGCCTCCAGAGGAAAGAGGGTAAACTCATTAGCACGTTGGACCAGCTGTGTGTGTGCCCATGCACAAACACACACATTCTCCTCCTCTTTCTCCTGTGTGATATTCTTTGTGTTATTTTTTCACAGCCACATAGGCGCACTCACAGTCACACTGCTCTAACAGGCACCCAAACACTTGCCCTGATGACTGAAACACACGCTGCTCACACATTTGAGTTTTTACAGTTCTTCCTGCTGCTCTCTTTTCTCTTTCTCACACACAGACATGCACTCAAATTGTTTTGGCAGTGCCACTTTGCATTTTCAGCTCTGGAGACGGCAGTGAGGTAGAGAGAGAGAGAGAGAGAGAGAGAGAGAGCACAAGGAAAAAGAATAATACAGGCTTTCTGTGCTAATCTGTAACAGTTCATCTATATCCCACAGAGTGTACTTTAACACTATGCTTAAATTGTCTCACCATGCACATCAGACTCTGTTGTACCATGTTTTAGGCTGAACCATGTCCACAAAGTGAGACTAGAAGCGGATAACTGGGTTTGCAGTCACCCAAGTGTTGTACTGGATATTCATGTATTCATTGCTATGGGGTTATACTGCACTGCAAGTAGCCATCAAAAGGCTTTGTTAGCGCACGGCATCAGTTTGTTGACACGTTACTCCCACCAACTTTCCACATGCACGTTTGTCTTTGCTCACAAACCAAATAAATGGAGACCCACTCATAAAGAGTAAGCTCCATGGCATCAGTTAAAAAGTCCTCAGGGTATTTTCAAGGAAGTATACTGTAATACAATGCACCATACATGTCCAGCCATGCAGTATTGCTCAAATATCAATTTATAGATGCAGTACACTTGGTGCAGGAATGTTATTTTTAATTAATTATGAGTTTGACTGTGATCAGTGGAGTGCACACCAACATGATGAGTAAACACTCTACTACTTTAATTGTCCAGGAACCCCAACATTAACAGCCCATACATGTACAGTTCATTACATTTTATTACTTTATGTAACCGGTAAAATTGATTTCCCCTGTGCCTCCATTTTCCAGGTAGGGGTGACCTGATTGGCTCTGACTGTATGACACAGGAGGAAGTGATTAAGACCAATGCATGTGTGAAGGCCCTGACCTACTGTGACCTGCAGTACATCAGTCTCAAAGGCCTCCGCGAAGTGCTCGGCCTCTATCCTGACTATGCGCAGAAGTTTCTCACTGAGATCCAGCATGATCTAACATACAACCTCCGGGAAGGACACAACACTGAGGTACAAGATGATGTGACTGGTGTCAAGAGGCTTTGAATGTAATTTCTAATGCAAAGTAAGTAAAAAAAATGATGAGTTGATTAAGACTGAATATTTCAAAAATCTTCCTTAATTATCATTAGGGGCAAACAAACACAAACACTCCCCAAAGAAATCTCTCATTTTTAGTCCTTAGACAAGGGACGGGGCAGCATGGCGGAGCAGTGAATAGCACTGTCTCCTCACAGCAAGAAGGTTCTGGGTTCACGCCCCGGCCAACCCGGGGCCTCTCACTACAGAGTTTGCATGTTCTCCATGTGCCTGTGTGGGTTCTTTCCAGGTACTCCAACTTCCTCCCACAGTCCAAAGACATACAGCTTGGGTTGATTGGAGAATCTAAATTGCCTGTAGGAGTGAGTGTAGTTGTTTGTATTCCTGTCAGCCCTTTGATAGACTGGTGACCTGTCCAGGGTGTACCCTGCCTCTCGCCCAATGATAGCAGGGATTGGCTCCAGCCTCCCCATGACCCTTATTAGGATAAGGTGTATAGATAATGAATGGATGGACAGATAACGGCCAGAGTCATAGGCAGACTGACGTCTATATTGAAGGGTTCCTGCTGCTCCACCAATTCATCTGTTGTTCTTAGGCTCCATCTTACCTTAGCTTGTGACTTGCGTTGTCCCTGTCTGTAAATGCAGACCCATGATCTGCTAGCTGCTGTAAACAAATAAGACCTATATTTCTCCTATTGCATTCATTGCAAAAACTCATCTCTCAAAAACAAGAAAGAAGATGATACAGTGGGAGAAATTTCACTTAAAACAAGCAAAATTATATGGTGTCAAAAGAGGAAATTATCACTTGCTAAGAGTTTTAGAAACAAGTAAGAATATCTAGTCTCACAGAGCTCTTAAAACTAGTGCAGCTAAAAACAAGTACATTTATCTGACACTAAGCAGTTTTGTACTTGTCAGTGTTGGTCAAACAGCTTTATAAATCTGGTAATTCTCATTTCAAGCATTAAGTTACTCAGAACCAGCCTTGCAATCTGAGTAACAAGTTATAGTAGCTTATGACAATAACTAAGGAGAAAGTGAAATGTTCTAACATAAAACCTACTTGATAAGAAATAAAGTGAAAGTTTTAATCCATGGCCTGTATTACTGAACTCAAAGCTGGACTATTATGTTACATTATGGACTTTGTATTAGTTCAAAGTGACTACAGATTCCAATCAAGGTAAATAAATTATTATCGTTACCATTATGTACTGTAGCGGTATTTATCTCCTAAACCAATAACAGTATGCTGTTGCAAGGTATTGGAACTGATGAGTGAATCATCTCACATTTCATGGTTCAAAGCCAAGTCCGGTTCTCAGCTGTGCAGTAACCTGCTCCACCCAATGTTTCATGCAATGCCATAGTGATTCCTTTGCACTTGAAAAGGATTAACCATCTGGACTGGAAGTGAAGACAAAGCCACGGCTTCTGCTTGAGATGCAGCCAGCAGATAAAGACATGCACTAAACATTCGGATGCCAGGGATTTACAGATGGACCTGGGCTGTAGCGTACAAGTCATGTACTGTATGTCTGAAAAAAAGCTGGCTTCGTTATGGCTGCCAGTCTCGGCTGACTGGCGTTTATTTCACAGCTTAGCCCAGCTTTTTTAAAACAAATGGTTAGAGTCGATGCAAGATAATTAATGGATTCACTCATGGATAGAGGAAACATTTAAACATTAAACAATTTAAACTCTAAATGGCTGTCAGTGCCTTACACACATATGCATACTGTATACGCCTACAGCGACAGCAGTACTTCATCTTCCACTAAAAATAGCTCTGTTGGATCGGTGGGGGATGGGTGGGGTCATCCCTGGCTGGATAAATATAGAGCAACATCCAGATGGAGACGAGAAAACATCAGGATGAAAGAACGCTGCAGGGGGGAAGGAAGAGGGATTATTTGCATTCATGCACCGACACACACGCACATGCTAGTTCCCATATATGAACATGCAACACACACCCATTTCTCTTTTCTTTTTATGCACATAACTGGCTGATGCTTTTATTGTGGTGTGTTTTATATCAAGCGTGGCACAGGCTGCTCACACACACACACACACACACACACACACACACTCAGAAAGTTTCTTCTCTGCCAGTCTGTTCCCTCCAGACCATCCTCTGGTAAAATTAAACCTCTGTGATCTAAAAATACCAGCTGGGCACGTGAGCTAAAACTGGATGGGGAAGACAACAGTTACAGGGTAGAGGAGAGGAAGGGTGGTGTGACAGGGGAGAAGAGAGAAGATGGAATTTGTCTTCCACTGTTTTAATCAGCTTTAAAATTCAGTCCAGAGAACGTGCAGGGAATTTATCCAGTAACCTTTAGCAAACAGTAAACAGTAGCAACATGCTTGTTGCAGGAACTTTATTTTAAAAGTACAATCTGTTTGGATTGTTAGGACTCAGACACTTCTACTGTAGCAAAGTCATTCATTAGTTATATTTTAAATCTGAGATCACAGAAACCTTCAAAAGACTGAGTGTCTTTGGGAGTGAATGGATGAATGATGCTCCTTTGCAGCGCTGCTTGTGAACTGAATGGATTTCAGCACCATTGCAGCAGTTGTGAATGGCAAGTCTTCCCTCTCAGTGAAGCTTCTAATAGCTCAGCAGCTCCCCTGTCTGGTCACACAGCTCCACCGCCTCAGAGCTGTTTTTATTTCTGACCATTCATTCATGCACAAGCTGTATTGGAGCTCCATGCCTCCTTCTAATTTCAAGCAGGTTTTCAGTTGTGGATTTATGCAAAAGTGACAAAATTATACCTTATTTTATATTTAATATAGCTAAAAATTGAGTTGTTGAAATGTAGGTGACACAGCTGTGAAACATACAAGTAAATTGTGGATGATGTAATGCAGGTGTGTCTCTATTGCTGTCAAATCATTAATCATTTTCATTCTTCAGGCAGACTGTGAGAGCAACGGAGGGATCATGAAGAAACTTCCTTCCATCAGGGAGGATGAGGAAGCATCAGGGTCTGAGGGGGAGCACTCCCCTCTTCCCAGGATTGCTGCCCTTGGCAGGTTGGGCAAAGGCCTGCGCTCTCCCCTGCGCTCCCCTCTGCGCTCCCCATTGCTGCCACCGAGACCCTTCAGACCGGTGAGCGATTGCACTCGGCCCTCCAGCTTGCAGATCCCCGTGATGAGCTTCAGCTGCCTGCAGCCAGATCTCAGCCCTCGGTAAGGAGCCAATAATTTACTGGCTAGGCTGGCTGGAGGAGTTCATCAGGTTGTCCTCTTGGGGATTTTACTTGCATTCCTTGTGACTTGTGAAATTATTCATTTACACAAACAGTCCACAGGCTAGTTGGTACTGAATCCCTGGAGAAGTGGCAACAGACGCTGGACTGGAGGAATCAGTTTGTCTTGGTTCAGCTTTTACAAAGTGCCTTAATTAGAGTCCCGAAGATCCATGAAGAGAATCTCTAAAATATGAGGAGGTTATTTTTGTCTTTCCAGCCCTGTGACAAAATCACTGAACACCACAGAAGAAGAGACTTAACATGATACCCTGCACTTGGATTCTATGAATGAATGAGAAACCTTTTTGTTGCTTTGGCAATTAAACTACATCCAGTTTGTGTTAAACACAGGATATGTGCAGTCTCCAACTGTCACTGTGCTAACCCACACAGTTTAATTACAATTAGACCTACAGTGTTAACCTCACATTTGTCATTGTTGCCTGCTGCCACCATGTGGAACCTTTGTGTCATTGTCTCACACTGAGCCAGCAAACAAAGGGAAATGCAAATTTTGGCTATTACTGATTTTAATGCCACAGTACTTAATTTGTTATCATTATCATAATCACAAATCAAAGTCCTGCGTGATGTTCACTGACCTCCCCTTCATGTGTGTCCTCAGGTTTGTAGATGGGATCGAGACAGAAAACCAAAATGGTTCAGCTCAGAAGTTTGATTTTTCTCCCAGTGAAACCCACAGAGTCCTACCCAGCCCTAAGTCAGCGACCTCAGGTTAAAACACACTATCAGGCTGAACCACATCACTTTTCCTAAAAACGCCAACTATATCAGCACCATCTAAGCTGAAAATGAATAATTCATCTGTTCTCATTCAGGATGCTTGCATGTGTCCACAGGGCCTCATGATGAGTGGGACACTGCGCAGACTATTGCTAAGCTAAAATATGAGGTAAGGAAGGTAACACTATGATGCTACAGAAAAAAACAATTTAAAAAATACTTAATTTTTAAATAGACCTGTTTGTCTCTTCCATCTGACCCCTCCCCCGTCTCCAGATGAGCGTCCTTTCCCATCAGGTAACTGCTGTGAGTCAGGAGCTGCAGGAAATGATTCGTCTTCTCAAACCCCTCTTCCACCCGTCCACGCTGTTGATCCCCAGCACTGTGACTCCTCCCAGCGTCTCTTCACACAGCTGCTCCATGGCCCCGCCCCTACTTACCCAACATGCACCTGTGGATTGTTCAATCCATCAGAATGCTCCGTCCATTCTGGTACCTGAACCATCTTCACCTCAGCTGAGCAGGAAGGTGCTACAAGGAGAATTTGATCCACTTCAGTATTCCCCCTCTCGGACCAGCATCCTCCATAGTCCACCAGTTCTTCACCAGACCACCCTCCCAGTGTCTCATTGCTCAGCCCCACCGTCACTCAACAGCTCTCCCCATGAGCACACAATTATGCCGCATCCCTGCTCATCTTCCTCCATACTTTCTCTTTCTTCAACAAGCCACCCATCATCCACCACTCCACTGCTGGTAGATTTATCAGGACCTGGACGTCAATCCCATCTCCTGCTCCATTCCCAGTCTGAGTCCCAGCTCCAGTTCCATCCTGAGTGCCAGTTTGTATCCCAGTCTTATCCCCATTCCCTTTCGCAGCCTCACCTCCGGCCCCTTCTCCAGACCTCTAGCTCAGCATCACGCCCTTGGAAACCCTTCCTGGACCTGCAAGAGGTGGAGTGGGAGGAGCGCACCGCCCAGCTCAGCTTCATCGATGAAGGACAACCGTCAGTGTGAACAGACAAACAACACCCTGACACACCTTGCACAGCTTATTGCATGACAAACATTTGCCCAAAGTTTGGGATGTGAGCTACGATATAAATACAAGTTTAAACTATTATTAACTATGATCATGAGCACCAGGTGTAAGCAGGTCTGATAATAAAAGAGTTTTTCAGTTTCATCTGGATTTATTTAATACTCCTGAGTGATATAAAAGCAAGATGACTGATCCTACAATAATCCAAACCTTTTTAAAGCCTCAGCAAAAATAAGAAGAAGCTTAAACATCTGCGTGCTGAACAGGGTCAGACGAACTCACAGTCCTCTAACGTCAACGTTATCAACTTTCACAAAAGGCCACATTATGGGAATCTATATGATTTACAGCTTTTTTTAAATAATAAAATAATACATCTAACAAATTCCTAGTGTTGATATTTTCCAGCTAGTTTGGAGTCAGTCTTGGTCTAACGTGTGATGAAGAAACTTGAAGCCTCACTCCAACATTGGACTTCTCAAGAAGTTGGAAACATCTAGTATTCAGCAGTTTAAACTTAGAATACTATATAACATAATACCAGAATTTCCAAGGACGGAGAAGAAATAGATGTAATTTTGAGAATGTTTTCATTGAACCTTTTTGTGTAAAAGGCACATCTGGCACAACATATTATCCACAGCACAGCATTTTTACATGTCTTAAACCATTTCTGGCAGTCTCTGAATAATTACAGTACACACCACTGTGGGGCAGCTTTTCTACAGTGCAAAGACAACAACAAGCTCTACGCTCCTCTTCTCACAGGCCCACGTTTTCTGCTGTTTGAAGTGATATGTCAGAACAAAGAAGAATCTCTTAGTTGAACTTAGAAAATAGATCATATGAAGACTGGAGCTGCAACAATGGACAGAAAATAAATCAGCAGCTATTTTGACAACTACTATTTCAAGCAGCAAAGTTCATTTTCATTGTCATAACATAATAAATCAAATATCTTTGGGTTTTGGTTGAACAAAACAAGACAAGATGGTGGAGATTTTTCACATTTTTGAACTTTTTTGTGACATTTCATTGACCAAGTTATTAATGAATTCATCAGTAAAATAGTTTGCAGATTCATTAGTTAAACCTGATTGGTGGGACACATGACATACATGAAGGAACTAAACACTTCTTCTACCTAAAATCATTGAAAGAAAAACCAACACAAAAACACTACACAAAAATGACCAATGGAGAAAAAGAATAACAAGAAAGTCAATTTAGTACAACTTTGGCTGCGTTACTCCAAACACAGTCTACTGTGTAAAACAATTCTTTCCTCTGCTTTTGGTTGCCAGTGTCCACCACCTCCTTTTGGCATAAACTGTTCACTGTGTAAGTGAATCAAAAGTACATATCCGTCTCCACATGGTACTTTGAGACCATACAAGCATGGAGAACATCAGTATTTCCTGCTACAGGTAATAAAAGCTGGTTTGTTTTTATTGGAGCCTTAACTGCAACACACACCATCACACACACTCATGGGAGCTGTCAGGAATACTTGGGATGATGTGGGACAGACGAGCGTCGGTGCTGTTCACACATGCAAACACACACACACCCACAAACCACAGAGGCAGAGCGACAGGAAGGCAGACAGGCTGAGTAGTAATGATGGGTGACTGTTGTGACTGTTCTTCCATCTAGAATAAATGAAGGAACGCTGACCGCCACTGGTGAAGCACAGGCTGCTGTCTGGAAAGACACAAACAAAATATGTGCAAGATGGACACATGAAAGGTTTTTCATGTCATTTCTCTGCTCACAATGAAACATTACAATCAGGCTGTACATTAACATTACATTACAAACTGGGAGAATTATACTGGAAACTATAATGAGCTCCGGTGACTGGCATCAGATTTAATATTATTAAAAGAGTTTTAATGAGATAATTCTGAGGTAAAAGTCAGTAACTTTAAGATTTAAATCATAATTATGTGAGTAAACTCAAATTTTCCTGAGATCAAAATTATAATAACCATAATGTTTTTGTCTTTCTTTCTTCTGTATCAAACTGTGAACCAAGATTTTTAACTAGGCTGAAAAACTAGATGCTATTGATCATTATATAATAGATCAATTATCTGCCCATCTTGTTGTCATTGTCAACTCAGATTTGTACATTTAGTTTCTTTAGCTATTCTTCTTCGTGTACAAGTAAGAGCAGCATGACAATACAGACCTCATGTGGCTATAGTGGGGCAACAGTAATTTCATGTAAATAAGGAAAACACAGTATTGTTGTACTACAGCTAAATTTAACTTGTCCTAAAATTTTTCTGCTGTGACTCAGTGGTGTATGGCGTTTCTGTAACTGTCCTGCAAAAATCCAGTCTTATTTATTTTTTCATTCGACCTTTACTTATACTGGGCGCTTTAACGAGAGCTTCCTTTTTCATGAGCTTCCTGATTAACGTATTTACAAAGCAAACTGTAAATCAAAGATAAAGAAAGAGAAGGGCATCAAACCAGTAATGAATGAAACAATATGGCACGAGGGTCTGGTTAACCTTGAAGATTAAAGACCGCTCAACTCTAAACACATAGTCACATGTGGAGCCAGTTAAACTCAGCCAACGAAATCAAGCGACTCAGTGTCTGTAGTTTATTCCATCTGACTGTCAAGGCCTTTTCATCAAGCTTTGTTCTGAGGTCAGAAAAAGACACTCCTGATGTCTCATGAAGAGGCGACACAAGCTGAGCTGTGTTGTGCTAAACCTGTCACTTCTGGAGATGGGACTATTTATGCACAAGCTAAATATGCTTTAGGAGGCAATGCATGTTGCAAACTGTAGTGAGGTTTGTGTGAAATGTTTAAAAAAATTCCCCAAAGCATATTTTTGTCCCTCTCAATCCTTTGATTTGAGTTTTTTTTTCTTTTCACCACAAGGGGGCAGACAATCAGCTTCTATCCAATGATATGCACCTTATTAAAATGTTCTGTATATTCCTTTAGGTGGCTTGGTGGAGTGATTAGCGCCGTCACCTCACAGCAAGAAGGTTCTGGATTCAAGCCTTTCTGGAGTTTGTATGTTCTCCCTGTGCCTGCGTGGGTTCTCTCCCGGGACTCTGGCTTCCTCCCACTCTCCAAAGACATGTAGCTTAGGTTGACTGGTCACTCTAAATTGTCCCTAGGACTGAGTGTGAGTGTGAGTGGTTGTCTGTGTCTAAGTGTCAGCCCTGTGATAAACTAGCGACCTTCCCAGGGTGTACCCTGCCTCTCGCCCAATGTCAGCTGGGCATAACCCTATTCAGGATAAGTAGAATAGATAATGGATTGATGTATATCTCTGTAGGTCTCAGAAAATATTTCAGGAATATTTACTGCTATTTAACAGCTTTGACATCACTGCAGTTTCCTTCCCTTCTTCTTTTCTGCCAACATCTAAGAAATGAATTGTCCTTTCTACATCTGTGATTATAGTCTATATTCTTTCTAGAAAGAAAAAGGTGCCTTCATTTTCCCACCAACTGCACAGCTCCACCTCTACTTTCTCTTTTTATTGATTTGAAACACTGAGGGCTTCATATCAATTAATGTTAAAGATTATTACTTGAATAAATGTAAGTATTTTTATGGATGTAGCTGTGTCTTTGGCTTTCCCTCCCATACCTCTTCTACCTCCTCCCTCTCTCTCCCTCTCTCTCTCCTCTGTCATTTCACTGCTCTTTGCTCAGCAGCCGGCATCAGTCTGTCCTCATCCCTCCTTGTCTTCAAAGCTCCTTCCTCACTCTTCCCATCTTTTTAAAACAATTTTATTATTATTTTATTTTTTTTTTACAAAAGGAAACATTGGAAAACCTTTTTTCTCTCAGGCTGGATTCACTGGTTTTCACCAATGGATGGAGTTTATTCCCCAGCAGGCACAGTGACTTCTTAAAAAGTGAGTGTGCATGTATGGAAAACTTCTTCAGAATAAAACTTGGCAAACTGTAATACAATGTTAAATTGAATGAGTTTAAGATGTAAAACAAAATGATAGAAAGTTATGCAAATACCCACGTAGACTATGAAGTAACGCTTCACAGTTTAAAATGCAGTTTACAATGTGCAGTTTAGTTGTTTCATGTCATTCACACAGTACACACAAATGGGCCTCTTGGTTTTATTACAGCAAGGTAAACAGAAATCTGTCCTTTACCTAACTAGAACCAAATGTAACCATAAAAAATAGATTTTTTTGGGGTCATTTGTTGGTAAGTATCAGTATTTATAGTACAGACCACAATCACATTTCTGAGATACAGTGTGTGTCTGAAAATGTGTTTACCTTTAGAAAATAGTTCATGAAAATAGATACATTCCTATTTAGTACACATACACTTCATGTGCAGTATAAGCAGGCAGTTTAAGTAATGTCCAATATTGTTTGAATTAGTTATGTTAGTTGATTATAGGTTAAGATTCAATTTAGGACTTTCTTCCTTGGTTTCTATTAATGATCTTTACTGTAGTTTTCTATTTATTTCAGTGACACGTTTCTCATTTGACAGCTACGTTAAAGTATAAGAATTACTGTTTAATGCATTTTATTTGTGCGATGGAAGCTACAACTCCTGAACACTATGTTATCTTTGTCCTTGAACTGGGACTAGGGTTCACAGGTATATTGAAATAAATGTCATTTTCTGGATATTTTTCAAATGTTGTACTGGGAATGTGGAAGTATCTGAGGTTCAAAACAACCAGAGAGTCTAAATCCAGGAAAGAAAGTTTCATGCTGTGAAAAAAAATTGAAAATGTGCTGATTTAATGTAAAGCTGTATAGGATGCATAAAGTGAGGCCTTTTTATCCTTTGGAGATAAAGGAAAATCAATTTTATAATCAATTTAATTGATTCAGTTTGCCATTTACACATTAGATTTCACTATGTTTGACTTACAGCCTTTCAGTGGCATTTCATGTTTAGAAGGCCGGTCCTCATCTCTCTACTGTATGTCGGTGTTTTGAAAGTAAAACACAATTTCAAAGTTATACAGCAACTATTAAAACATAAAGACAAGGTCCTCAGATGGCTACTTGTAGCATGAGGAGATGTTGAAAAAACATTACTAAAGATGGACATGATGAGATGTTGAAAAAACATTACTAAAGATTGATATGACCTTCTTTAAAGCAACATAAACCATTGTCCAATCATTCTAGCCTACAGTGTAAGGACCCTTTTCCAGGCCTGTCATTTGTTAACAGCTGCACCTAATAAAATTAATAATGAGCAGAGCTGCATTTGCTCCTATTGAGGCCCTTGTCAGCGTCGTTTTATTCATTGGCATATATTGTCAACAGATTTCATTTGAATCAGATGGAGCTGTTATTAGATTAATGTCATTAGTGGCAGCTGTGTTTGTCCTCAGGTGCCTTTAGCTGCTAAGAGCGACAGGGAACCTGATATAAAAGTTGAGACTTGGTAAATAAAGCCAATAATCATTAATACCTTTATGCCAAGTTTACCCGAATGTGCTGAAGATTTAGCCCGTATTCAAGACAACTGTGTCTGTGCAGATAATGACTAAGAAAAAATTAACATATAATTAATTTCAGAGGCATTTGAATAAAATTTGTTGCATGTGCATGCTACACCACGGAGAGGCCACATTCCTGTTAACACAAGTTCTAACAATGAGCATCAGCATCAGTTAAAGTTGAAGAAATACATATAACACTGGATTCCAGGAACAAAACAGCGTAATACAATGAGTTACCAAAAGAGAAGAACGGGCTCCTTGGGGTAAGTCAAGGCTATACTGTTGGTCTGTTTCAGACACACAAATGATAAAAATGATAAGGATTATAAATATTAATACTATTCCCACAGTTCCACAGGTGATGCGCTGTAGTGAGGCTGTGTAAAAAATTCTCAATATGACCAAAGACTAAATGAAGTGGAGTTCCCAGATGACCATCAGGACTTTGTGGGAATGCAGAGTGTCTGTGTTGTCTTTTACACATGACGGAGCACATGTATTTATCATTAGTGCTGGGTTTGTGTGCAAAAACCTCCACGTAACCTGAAAATGTGAGCTGGAGCTTCAGTGGGAGCGGTGATGATCTAAATCCATGGTATTGCTTTGTGGTTTGGAAAACAGAGCTGTCACTGTCCATACTGTGTGATGTGAGTGTTTGTGGCTCTGTAGTGCGTTGTGTGTATGAACCAGGTTTTGTGGCCCTGGGGATGTTTATTATTCTGTATTTAGTGTTCTTCCTGATCAGAGAACCTGTGCCTTTCTCAGATTAAACGTTAATTGAAGGTGTTTAATGTGAGTGCTCACTGGGAGGCAGCTTTAACACCCTGTGAACAGGAATGTCAACAAAGCAGACACTGGTATGTACCATGTTTCCAGAGATGGGTCGTGATTTAGACTGCAGAACCAGATTTCATTTTATTTCTTATCTGTCTACAAGTGTAATGCCCTTGAACCCACACAGAGACCACACAGAAACTCCTCTGGAGCTCCTGGAAAGTGTCCCAAAATCCCAAGAACTGAAATTCAGCTAGTTTTAACTGTACCTGGGATTCCCTGGAACCCACTCAAGGACCTCATGAATTCTCTCCAGGGCACTTGGGTGTCCTCAAACTCCACTCTGGTATTTCTCTAAGTAGATATGATGCCATTAGAGGCCCAATTGAGTGCTCTTAGGACACTAAGAACTAGGAAGTAGATCCTGCATAAGTTAATCTGTTGGGCTACCGACAACTGATTTGTTGGCTCTGTGTTCTGTTTAGGTGTGTGTTGAGAAAATGACGGCATGAAGGAAATAAAGCAGTTATCCCCCTGGAGAAAAATGGACTTTATTCAGAAAAGAGCTTCACAGGTTTGTGGTGGACTGGGGAATGTTCAGTAAATGTGCTTTATATTAATAGATTGAAACAGGTTAGCAAAAGCGACGTAGGACAGGCAGCTGCTCCGCGAGGGACGTGATTAGCAGCAGGATCAACATGGTGCTCTTAAAGCATATTTGTCATTGAAAAACATTTTTTCTGAAGGGATATTTTGAAGGTTGGAGTTTATTGCCTGCTGTTATTTTTTTGTCAGTTAAATGCTAATTTGGTCAGAGGGGAGGAAGCCTGGGTGGAGCTGAGGTGGGGCAAACACCCCTTATTGTTGTACTACAGCTAAATTTAACTTGTCCTAAAATTTTTCTGCTGTGACTCAGTGGTGTATGGCGTTTCTGGAAATATTTGATTCTTAATAGTGCTGTGTGTGCATTATGAGTGCGTATCAGTGGAGCTTGAATTTAATTCAGTGACACAAAGTCAGTCCCAGAGAGGGACAGCAACTCACTGTGCCCCATCCTGTGATTTATTTGTTGTTTTACTGTTTGTGTTCCACTGGAATTTTTAACGGCAGCTAATAATTCTATGTGTTTTATTATAACCATGTGATGCTTGGGTTTCAAATGAATGTGTTGCTGCTGGTTTTACAGTCATCCCACTGAAAACCACGAACACACAACAGCTTCCCCAGTGGTGATACTGTTCATGTACGCTTCTGAGGCTTTGCTGACATTTAAGATGTAAAATATTTTTTTTAACCATAAGACAGTGCAAAGAAAGTCTTATTGTGTAGTGCTATGCAATGCTGTATAATATTGTGGCTTTTTTGGTCATGTCTCGTGATGTTCCCTGTCCTTTTCTGGCTTCTTCGATCATGTCAGTCAACATCATGTTGCACTGTGTAACATCCTGTCATGTTGTCTTGTGTCCTGTTACAATACTGTTTGCAAACTTATGTCAAGGGCTTCATGATTTCACCTATGTGGAAGATAAATGACAAGAACATCATGTATACATAAGGAACAACAGAGTTTCTTCACTTTTTTTTTTTTTTTTGGCTACGTTCACATTACAGGCTGAACATGTGAATGTAGCTCAGAGGACAGATTCATCTCATCTATATCATGACCAGTAAGTTGACACACAGATATGGTGTGTGAGTAGAACAGCATCATTTTCACAGTAAAGTTTGATCGCCCCACAATACAGAGCTCATTGTCACAGTGGTCCATAGCCGCCATGCACCTTCACGCCTGTTGCTATATTGAGCTGTGTATTCTTCTGCGACTAAACAAAGGATTGTCTGTATTTAGTCTGCGAGAGAACGCCACTGGTCGACCTGTGATTTGTCCCAGATGGCTGTGACTCTCTCTGTTGTGGTTGTCCCTGCTTCTCGTGTGTGTAACCAAGAAAGAAATAGGCTCGATGCATTGGTTGAGGAGGGACTGATTGTTGATGGGACTGTCTGTAGTGGCTCTACACTGTCAACACTGGCAGTATAAAGGATACACAGTGATGAACTGTAGGAGGACTATCTGGCTGTTTTTCCATGGGATATAGTTCCTGATATAAGAGCCGCACACATCATTCTTGACGCTCTGTAAATCAAACCTCGATAAAATGATGTACAAAGAAATGGGGCACAGTTGTGTCTTTATGTAGTCCTGTAAACCAACTGTATTCATGCTCCTTTTAGAACTAGATATCAGACTGATACTGGACTTTGTTCTTTTATTTTCGTGCTCATTTAAGAACATTTCTAAGCCCCTGATTTATTCTTATAGATCAGAGGTTTCCACTTTACATGAACGTCCTTATGTTCCTGTACTTCTCCCCCCCCAGATTCACACACTGTGCTGGGTGCTCCTCCTGAAGTTGTAAGGGGGATGGAGCAGCGTGGAGGTGCAGGAGGGGGAGCAGAAAGCCCCGGCCTTCAAGACAATGCCAGCTTAGAGGAGAGATGGGACAGGGGGGAGAGCCCTGCCTCCAGCGGCCCCCTGCATGCCAAGTCAGCCCATGCGCAGTCCAATGGCAGCCCGGCAAACCCACAGAGCCGACAGAACAGCACACCGCTGAAGCCACTAGGAGGTGGGGCGCTAAGGCACACACGTAAGCTGGGACACAGAGACACACATGCCTGCTTAAATACAATCTTTCTTAAATTAAAGGACTGAAACTGTTGACAGGCATATTAATCTAGACAGACCTGCAATTGTCGTGGGTCTAACTGTGTTTTGTTTCTGGACCACACTTGACCATCTTTGAGCAGTTTAGTGCAGGGACCAACATAATTTCCCTGTATTTTGTAACTTGCTGAAGCCAATAACTCACACCCACTTCATGTAGTGACTGGCTATGTTTCAGAGGCCTGAGAGTTGGCAGTTCTTTCTCGGTCTTTATTGTTTAATTTTTAATACAACTTCTCACAGCATTTGGCTCTTAAAAGCCAGTGACCTTCTGTCTTGGGAGCGTGCTTTAAGGCAAAACAAAGTGAGCTCATAAAGATTTCTGACACACAGTATGTCCTGTGCTGAGGTGCTAGCACAGGGCACCATATTAGAGCACCAGGGACATGTTGTTGACAACTGTGTGTCATCTGTGGGTGAGGTGGCCACATACACTGACACACGGATTATTCTTTACACATTATACAGTTGAAAACATCATCGTGTATCATCACACAAATATTGCACCAGTATAAGTGCACACCCACACACAGACTTTCTGCTGTTTCCTCACTCCACCCTTTCACCGAGCACTTGGGTCAGTGGCCGATAGCGTGCCTGATGCTGCTGTGGTTTGGCTCGGGTGGTGCTGTCACTGTCTTGTCAGGAGAAGGATGGATAGCTTGTTAATGAGCAGTTCCTCTGGGGCACTGCTGTGCACTGGCTGAGTGTGAATGCTTCCAGGCTTGGAGGAGCTCTCGGTACTTACCAAGTAATGAGTCCAGACTAATACATTAGTTTCAGCACTGAAGTTAAGGCATTGTTCCTACGTGCTATCATATCCAGCAGGGTTTTAAAACGGCTCTGGAAACAAATAGGTTTTACTACGTGGTGCATAACAGAGCTACGTTGTACAATCACACACTTTCAAATTTGCTTTTTGTTCTTCAACTATAAAACTGAAAGAAAGCAGCATCCGGCATGATTTGGATTCCATTCTTCTTCTTTGAATTGGATACAGGTTGTACTCATGGAGCCTATCTGCAATTGATCTACAACTGAAAATCTATCTGAAAAATCTTTTTGACACTATGAATGAGAAGGCTACACTATAAACTTAGTCCCATGGCAGTTGAACCCCTTCCCCTGTCACTCTGTCCTGTGGGCCAGGTTTGATGATCCCAGTCTACTGTGTGGTCGAGCAGGCAGACATTGCTGGCAACTGTGAGGGGCACGGTGACCGGCACGCCGAGTTTGTGTTGGTCCGCAAGGACGTCCTCTTCACACAGCTCGTAGAGACAGTGCTGGTCGCTCTGGGGTACTCGCACAGCTCAGCTGTACAGGCACGTGGTAAGTACTGTGTAGGTATGAGTGTGTACGAGTGCATGTGCTCTCATGCAGCCAGTTCTTAATAGCACTTAAACACAGCATGATGGAGGCTAAATTAATTTAAATTATAACATAAGTGAATAACCTAGCAGGTCTCCGGATGGGTGGGGTTTGCCACAGTGTGACCTAAAGTGTAGATTATCACAGCAAAGGTATTTACCAGGGAAGTCGGCCTGCTTTCTCCAGCACTTATCTGCTGATTCAGTCCACTCACCTGGCAGCATGAAGGTTAAACCAAAGTCTATCTGTGCATCAAAATGTTTTTCATCAGTCTGAGAACAGACAAGAGGGCAGACAACATCCAGTCAACCATGAAACAACAGCCTTCACACACACAGAGAGTCGGGCAGTTTGACATTCCTGGTGTAAACACAGGGTGCTCTAACCAAGCGGCCGCCGCCCTGCGACCCCCTGGCCTCTCCCAAATCACTAGGTTTTGTTCTCAGAAGTAAGCCTTTTCTTTTCAAATAAATAATTTTTGGCTGGAGTCATGCATTTTTCCCCCAGTGTGGTCACAACCAAAATTATACAGAGTCACTTCTATTTTCTTCTGCAATTGAATTGCATCTTGCATAACTGGACCGTTATTTTTAAAATCTTATCTGGCACAGGCTTTTTTTTTTTTTATTAAAAAAAACTATTTGTCATTTGGAATATATGGTTACAGCTCCAGGTTTGACGTGGGCTTCAGTGAATTACTAATGAAAATGAATTTAAGACCTTGTTCTGGGAAGCATTCACTAATACTGTATTACTCACTTTAAAATAACCATTTACTTTGTTTTAAGGTGTGCAGACCTTTAGTGGATCCTAGGAATAAACCAGACCTTATTTTAAAAAAGCTACAGTAGTGCACTTTAGCCAGTTTATCTGTTGAAAGATGGTAACTTTACAGTACTGGTACCTCCAGATTGTTCAATGAAAAAAGTGGCAACTGAGGTTTGTCAGTAGTTTGCCCATGTCGGACACATTGCTACAAGTCAAAGTGTTTCATATATATTCCTCCATCACTGAATCTTTTTCACTTCAAATTATTCTGACGTCATGTTTGCTGATGTCTGTTTGTGTTTGGAGAATTATTTTAAGCATTTTTGTAGCACTGAGTATTTTATCTGTGTTTCCTCAGTTTAATCAAAGCTTTCATTGGCTTGTGTGTGTTTTTTAAGCGGCCATCAGTAAGCACAACAACAGACCAGTAAGCTGCAAGCAAGACTAGTGTGAAGATTTGAGTCAGAGGCCTGAAACCTGTCAGGTGCTTGAATGTATGCAATCAGTAGCTACTGAAAGGTGAGACTAGATGTACAGTAAAATCTGATCAATGTAACATAACATAAAAACCATATTTGCCATGTATCGCTTGGGTCCTAAAATTGTGAGGGAGTTGGTTGTAAAATGAAATTTGTTAAATCCAAAAGTTTTCATTCACTAGTGGGGACCTGCCCTATATATAGGGTTACTGAATGCTTGTGTATACTTGGTTGCCTGAGCACATGACAGTTTTGGGGGAGGTTAAGGAGGTCTGTCCCGCTCTCGGGCACTGGCAGACCCCCAGCACAGATAAAAGAATAGGAAGAGAAAGATTAGAAGGGGGGGGAGTAGGTGGTTTCAGTGGGTTTAAATAGTGTGAAAGCAGAAGGGTTGTAGTTCAGGTCAGCTTCTGCGCCCAAACTTTAGATAATGACTTTATCTCCACTTATTTCAGGTCAGGTACAATTCAACATGATACAATACTGTATAGCTGCAAATCCAAAGCATTAATAATTGTTTCTAAAGCAAAGGCAGCTGCAGGAGTCAAACCAGCCGCCAGTAATGAGAAGAAATATAGTGCCATCAGAACAATGACCTCAGTGTTTATTCAGTGCACGATCATCAGAACGCTACTCTTATTCACAGCCTCTTTAATGTTGAGTTGGTTTTACATCTCCCCTCTGATTAATCAGCTGTAGAGTCCAAAGAGAACAGCCTTTGGTCTTTTGCCCCTATCACCAGCATCCTCATGCGATGAAGACACAGACAAACACACACATGATTGGAGCTGGCAGGCCAAGGCCAGGCAGGGTCTGGGTTGGATTTAGCAGATCCTAAAGCGATTAGGCCTGTTTAGATTTACACTTCCAGTCACGCTTGTAGGAAGGCCAGGAGAATGTTCAGTGCAGGACGATGCACCAAGAGCGGGAGAGTTTAACAGATCACACAGCACAAACAGGTTAGGAACTAGATTTAAGTGAGCTCATGCTTTACTTGTGTTTTTGTGACTGTGTGTTCTCCAGGCATCATTAAAGTGGGCCAGTGGAAGCCGATGCCCATCCATTACCTGACAGACGCACCTGAGGCCACGGTGGCTGACATGCTGCTGGACGTTTACCACATGGTCACGCTGCGGATCCTCCTGCGCAGGTTGGTGTGTGTGTCTTCAGCAGAGTTTACTAAGTACAAATAGTGTGATTTTGAACAGCATTTACATGTTTGGAGCCAAGCTGCTACTGTAACTCTGTGGACATCAGTTGATTGAGCTAATTAGGTTTTTGCAAATTGTTGGGTAGCACTTGACGTGCCTGTGTCTACATATTTCACGCAGGGCAGGTGGGTGGGCCCCCAGAAAGGTAGGGCCCCAGGCATCGATGTAGGTTAGTTTAAAGTGTTTCCATAGTTGGTGTTGTATGTACATTTTTTATAAATGAGTAAAAACAAAAGGGGGAAAACTGAAACACAAAAGACTTTGAGTCACATCAGAATGCTTGTTTTTATTGTAGCTACTGATTTAAAAACCTTTAGTTGTGTAACAGTTATAACATGTTGGAGGGTGACAAAAAAGATTCAGAGCAAATGACTTAGTTCTTTATTTAATACAGTATAGATTCAATGATTACTGGTTTGACTGTGTTTTTCACCACTTTGCTAGCTTGACCAGTGGATCAGCGTCAGAGTTTGATTGTATATTATAATGAAGCCTGTGTTGTGCAGCTTTGCGCGGCTGGAGGAGCTGCCATCAGATCAGTGGACCCACGCCACAGTGAGAAACGCCCTGAAAGAGCTGCTCAGGGAAACCAACCAGAGCGCTCTGTCCAAGGAGTGCCCTCTCTCCCAGGTACCTGCTGACCAGCACTGTGACACAGCAGCTACATCAGCAAGAGTGCTGGCATCAGAGAGGAGATGTGTTTCATATTTCCAGTCTGTTTAGAAAGTAACTTTAGTGAGTGGGAGCAGAGCAGTTGCTTGAAATGTTAAGCTGAATAACAAACAGCTCAACAAACAGTGCTACCACAGAAATTTACAGTGTCTGGGCCACCAAAATACAGCTCTTGATTATTTTTCACCTGATGATTTTGACAATTTTACTTTATATTTAAACAAAAACAGATCATTGGAATCTGATGTTTGCTTAAAAATGGCTTTATGTTAAATTCATTCACACACCTAGCTGAAACGCCGCAGAATTAACTCTAAACACATGGTTTTCTCATCACATCGCCACACACTTAGTGTGCTGTGTAATCGCTCACGTGCACAAACACATGCACACAGATATTGATACCATCCCATAGGAAAAGACACACACATCAATTATCCTCCTCACACACACCCTGCAGTCATTAGACCGGAGAGTCTGTCATTTTGACTTGTGAGTTATACACAGGACTTAGTCATGATGTAATTAGTGATTAGGGGAAGTGTGTGGGTGGTGTGTGTTTGCAGCCTGACTCATGAGTTTTAATCCTCAGTGCTTCCCATGATGAGCTTACAGACAGTGCAGCTCCTATTCTGAAGGACTGGACACAGAGTTTTAATAAATGAGTTGTTCAGCTGCTGGGATTTCTTTGTTTGTGTAACAAAAACTCATCACCCAGGTTTTTATTGAATGACTGTATGAAAGAGGGCTTTGAGTCAGAACTCTGACTGTCCTCAATTTCTAAATTCAATGTTTCCATTTTTCATATTAGAGTGATGTGTTGCAGATTAACAGCTGTGATATCTATCTCTGTCAGAGCATGATCTCAGCGATAGTCAACAGCTCCTACTACGCCAACGTCTCCACCTCTAAATGCCAGGAGTTTGGACGCTGGTACAAGAGGTACAAACGCATCAAAGGTAACTCTTCTTATTCCCAGAACCTGTGTATCCCCCTTAGATGAAGCAGTCTGGTTAACAAAGTGGCACAAATGGAATCAGTCATGCTTTCCCAGTTGTGTAAACTCTTCCAGTTCCAGTGACTGGCCTATAACCACATGACCATATACCCACCCCACATATGAGCATATTTTTTATTGGACAACATAGATGTGTTTGTATGTGATTGGATGTTTTTAAGACTTTTTCTAAATCTCTACTACTCTTTGATATATGCTTTTAACCGACCCCAATGAAGGCTACACACTGAAACATGCTGGTCTTAACATTAACAGTTGCTCTATATACTGCAAGTGTTGCCAGACTTTTTGCCGTTTGGTTTTTCTTCATCTGTGCACTTTGGCAGTGGATGAAGTTGTGCCAGAAATTTCTTCTTCGCCTTAACTCTTCCAGTTCTTCCTGAATAGGTAAAGTGCTGTGAAGTGGCAAACAAGTTAGTCTCTGTGACCGGACCAACCCGTATAGAAAAACAACAGCATGCAAGCTCTGATCAGGCCACACTGGAACTCATTAGGTGCAGGTTTTGTGCTCCTAACATTCACCTCCAGGATATTTGGTTGGGGACAGATTCCTCAAATCCTCAGCAGATAACCCTAAACATTTGTAGATAGCAGGCAATTGACAAAATACAAGCAGCAGCAGATCAGCCCCTTAAATGAAAATAGATTTTTCTGGCACAAAGTAATAAAATATCTGAACAGAAATCTGTATTGTAAATTTCAAGCATATGCACACTGGGATGCAAACGCGTTGTAATCAGACTATTGTGGAGCATGTAAACGTGATTTTTCACAGTGATCTGGTTGCTTGTGTGCGTGTAAATGCAACGTTTCACAGGTGCTGCTTCGCTTCAGCGATTATTTTTTTCATGGTGTTCAGCAACTCTCCTGTGAGGTGTCCTCCTTCTGCCTTATTAAAAACGTGTACAGTTTTTGTGACTGACTTTCTTGCACCCGAACCATCAGCTGTTTATGCTTTGTTTGCCCCATGGTGCTTTAAAAACTCAGAAAGGTGGAGACTGTCACAGCGCTTTTAAAACTGCCACTCACTGCTAATCACAGCTCACCTGCCTCGCTGCCTTTGTTTTTTGTGATTTTAGTTGCTTAAATGTGATGTTTTTTTCCATTCTTCTGTCCACCCCCTGTATGTGTACAAGCACATGTGTCAGCATGTATGTGTCTAATCTGCTGCCTGAGACGTCTGTCACTGACAGTCTCAGTAGGAAGGAACTGTCACACATGGTTCACATTAATGTCACCCTTAATACACATGACAAAACTAAATGCTCTTAACTCCTAATGGAAAACAGCAGCAGCCCCCCAACACACATGGCACCGAAACCCAGGAATAAGAGCTCCTCTTACACTACACACACACACACACACACACACACACGGGGAAGGTAAAAAGCTGAAGCACTACCAAAACCTCACTCCAACTTTTATTCCCTTAATAACTGAAAACATGACTCTCGACCAAACCCAGTAAAAGCATAATAAGAAGCAGACTTATGTGGAGAAGAGGTTGTTAAAATCCAGAAGAGATTGAGTTCAATGTAATGATAAAGAGGAAACAGTCTTCACTTATTTGTTATCTGGAGAACTGGTAGACTAAGTGAAAATAGACTGTGTCTATGAGATCATTCCTCGAACCACAAGACCAGCCTCTGAAAAGCTGTAAAACATCATCCTAGAAAGGTTTTCGACAGCGCAGTCCTCATGTTTTTACACACCCTTTGTGATACTATGAGTACCATGGGCTCATCTTCTAATGGACATACAGCAACAACCATATTTTGTCCAGTAGCACTTCACAGAAAACCTGGCAATTTATTCTACAAAGGAACAGAGGTGCTTTTTTAAAAATATATGTCTAAGGAAATGTATCCAATGTTCAAGGAAAACCCAATTTTTACACCAGTACCCTCTAAACAAGCAACTAAAAAAGTTACCCTGACAGATCAGAACATGAAGCGTGACGTTTTAAATGAAATGTAAATGTAAATGTAATTAACTGAGGCTGTATCAGCATCAAAAATAATTAATTATGATGCAAAATAAGTTCATGTTTGGGCTGTGGGAATTTTTAAATGTATCATTGCAGGTATAACTACATATACTTAAAGCTCTGTTCTACCAAACTGCCCTTGTGCGATGATTATGTCTAAACTGAACTACTGACTTCTCCTCAGGTGAATATATCGACAAGATGTGGTCAGCACCGGACAAATCAGATATAAAAGGTAACGTGATTTATGGATGGTTTCCTTGTGACATGATGCACCCTGTGGTTACCACATTGGAGGTTTGGTTACCTGAGCAGACACCTTATGAGATCTGATATAAATCATTTTGATATAATTATTTATACCAGATAGGCGAGTGACCCAAGAATGGCATCACAGTTGCAATAGTTTTTGTTTATTGTACACTGGTTGGTGCTATGAGACGAGCGAGGTTTGGCTGGCAGGGACCTGCCCTCACTCAGTATGAATGAAACTGTAAGGATATTGAATGTGTGTGTTTACTTGGTTCCTTGAGCACTTGATGGTTTTGGAGAAGGCCCCGCTCTCGGGCACTGGCAGACCCCCAGCAGGGATAGAAGAACAGAGGGAGAATGATTAGAATAAAAAAGGAGGGGTATTGGGTGAGTAACAAACAGTTGAAGTGGACATGCGGTGGTTTCAGTGAGTTTCAGTAGTGTGAATACAGAAGGGGCTTAATTCGAGTCCGGCCTCGTCAGACAATTATCTCTATTTAATGACTGTGCCTTTAAAATAGCCTACATCTAATGTAAATATTCCAAATGCCTTAAACATAATTAATTACACGTTTCACATTCTCATCTTGGAGATCTCCACTAGCATTTAAAACTAAGTGGTAAGAATGTGAAGATGTGGCAGGGTCAGTCCACAGAACTGTGGCATATGGATCATGTGGTTGAGGTTTGTGTACTGGAGGAGGCTTAAGATCAAAGTGTAGGGGAATCACTAGTCTGTCAGTGTATATTAATGTGAACCTGTGTGTGTGTGTGTGTGTGTTAAAACAGTTGAGAGGGATTTGGACGCGAGTGTAATCAGCCAGCACCCTCCCTCTCTTTTACCCTCCGTCACCCATTTGGGCACCTTTGGCAGCCCTGGAGCACTTCCCATCAAGAGTGACACTCAGACCTCCACCCAGCCTCAGTGTCTGCCTCACCACCCCAGTCCTCCGCTGTGTCCCCAGCCTCCACCCCTCCTGGGCCACGGCGGGCTCCTTTCCCCCCAGCTCTCCCCTCAGCTTGTCCGTCAGCAGCTCGCCATGGCCCACCTCATCAACCAGCAGCTGGCTGTCAGCCGCCTGCTCGCCCACCAGCACCCACAGGGAGTCAGCCAACAGTTCCTCAACCACCCGCCCATCTTGAGGACCTGCAAGGGCTCTGGGGCAGCTACTGAGCCCAGCCTCAACTGTTCAGGGACCGAAGTTTCCTCTGACATTTACCAGCAAGTCAGGAATGAGCTGAAGAGGGCCAGCGTTTCACAGGCAGTGTTTGCACGTGTGGCTTTTAACCGCACACAGGTGATTTTAAAGCAATAAAGGCTGAAGATTTTATAACACACTTCATTCATTTGTCATGTGACAATAAATAGCTATATGGGTTTGTGTGTGCACCACAGGGCTTGCTATCGGAGATTCTTCGTAAGGAGGAGGATCCTCGCTCGGCCTCTCAGTCGCTGCTGGTCAACCTGAAGGCCATGCAGAACTTCCTCAACCTGCCGGAGGGTGAGCGAGACCGCATCTACCAGGAGGAAAGAGAGAGGAGTACCAACACCAACCACAACCACTCCAGCAACCACATCTCTAACAGCAGTGCACACAGACACACACAGGTACACACACTCACACGGAGAGAGAGTGTGTTCATTAACAAACAAAACTCTGTAGCTTATCACCTCCTAAACTCACTGTAGTTTGTTATATTCGCTTGGACAAAAATATTAGAGAATATTACAGAATAACAAAATGACATTTACATGTCTGTTCATGCAAAATGAAAGGTGTAAAACCTCAACTCAACAAATCAAGATACTGTAGAAGCATATTAAGTTTCATTTAGTATTTCCCTTCCTTATCTGTGTCCTCCTCCTAGAGTTTAAGATAAAGTTGTGCACATAGAGGAAGCTTTTGATAGAGGGTATTTAAGGTTTTAGAACAGCAACATGGACCTGGATATAACACTGAGTTTTAAAACCACAGTTTCTGTGTCTGTGTAGACAAGGTGCAGCATGTCTGGTGCGGAGCTATCGCTCAAGCTGGACTCGCTGGTGAGCATCACATCAGGAATCTATGATGAGATCCAGCAGGAGATGAAGAGGGCAAAGGTCTCCCAGGCTCTGTTTGCCAAGGTGGCTGCCAACAAGAGTCAGGTCAGTCGCAGTGAGTCTAAGAACTTTAACTACACTCTCCAGTCCAAAAATATCCTCTTAGTTCACTGCTGCTATTTTGAAAATTTGCCTGAACGTGCACTTGGTTGTGTGGGTAGGCTTAAAAAATTACAAGGCCAGATTAGCATTCAAATAGGAAGTAAATAAATGATATGAATCACTTCCTATTTATGTACCCACCTTAACAACTGAAAACTCCCACTGCCATGCAGTTTTAAAAAAGTTTACACCGATAAACTTCGTGTAGAACATTCCTGTACACAGCTACTGGCTGAGTTGATGATGTTTGAAGGAGCTGATGAGGGTATACCAGAGGTGTGTGTGGGTGTGTTGCATATCTGATTACCTGCTGTGGTGTACCATCATGTCTACATACTCAGATAAACAATGCGGGCAATCGAGGGCGAGATTAAAGCAGAGTCTGCACTGGAGAGGGGGAGACAAAGAGGAAGGCCATCATTCAAAACCAGCTTAAATGTCTCTGCTTTTTTGTGACATAATATATTATCAACACTGACAGAAAGAGTTAGAAAGTGGGTATTAGTGTATGACAGGCACTGAGACAGATCCTAAAAAGGGAGGAGGAAAGAAACACAGTGGTGAAGACGGAACAGATGAAGATGATGATGGAAGCATGATCACATTATTACCATTAATTTCCAGGCTGAAGGCTGCGCATAAACAACAGCTGGTGGCAGATCCTGGGTCAGCCTAGCAGAGATAATCCAATCTTGACACTCACTGCTCTCCTCCTCTGTCTGTTTTCTTTCCTCCTTTTAAAGAACAACTTACACTGTGTTCTGCTGTACTCTAAACTTTATGGATATCCTGTTTATTTTGAAGGTTTTCATGCACAGTAGTGTTGTGGGGTTGACTTTTAGGAGTCAAATGATCAACAACAGCATCAACAACATGATCAGACTCTCAACTTGTCAATTCTGTCCTTCAAACCAAACCCGGTGATTACAAAAGGAGTGAGCCAGAGAATATTGCAACAGATATATGAGGATGTGAATCACAATATTCAGTCCAGCTAACAACACTTGATGATTGGATGAATATACTGTCAGCAAACACAACATAGTGACAGCAGTGATGGGAACCAGAGCCACATAAAGCCTGGCAGCCTGGTGCAAACACACAGAGCAAACAAATAATCCCACGCATCAGTCACATCTAGATTTTCAAAGACCCACTTCTTACAGTCTAAAAACACAAAATTAAGCACTGGCTGCAGTCACTGCCCAGTAACAGCATCTAAGAGTCAACTCACCAGTGTCATTCCAGGTGAAGCTATAATCATTCATAAGCATTTCATCAAAAGGGGAACATCCTTAAATCACCTTATAATGAGCAACAAAACATGAACTGACCTACACATCACATCACAATCAAGTCTTTTCTCTACAGACACTCTATCAAACCTGTCGGTTTCTAAAGCTAATGCACCTGAATGTAACACAATCACCCATACAATGTTTTGCCTCATTAGTCTAGGGATATGGATGCATGTTTTCCCAATTAAAGATCATGTTCAGGGATATTCACAAACCTATTTTAAAATCCAGGACATCTCACATTTGTCCATATTCATCCCATGCACTAAACTTACAGAAGCAAGATGAACAGTACTACCATTCTGTCTAATAGGACAAGTATGTGGTAGATGTCAGGCTTCTCGCTCAGGTCAAACCTTTGTTTCCATGTGTTTCAGGGTTGGCTCTGTGAGCTGCTCAGGTGGAAAGAGAGCCCAAGCCCCGAGAACCGCACACTGTGGGAGAACCTGTGCACCATCAGGAGGTTCCTGGCGTTACCGCAGGCCGACCGGGACCAGGTTTATGAGGAGGAGTCGAGGCAGCAACACAACGACAGGCTCCACACTGTCCTGCACATCTCCGATCAGCAGGTATGGCCACGCAGCCAGTGGCGTGGGTGTGGTGGTCTTGTAGAATATAGCACAAAGTTGGTTTTTGCCCCACTACTGTGGTAAATGCAGTTATGGATTAGGAGATTCATTTATTTTCAAGAATAAAACTAGCAGCAAAATCAGATTTTTTTAAAGGCAGAAATCAAAGTGAGAAAGTGTGAAACCCAGCATGTGACTGCTAGGTGTTTTCTCAGGGGTACCTCCCTGAGGTCTGATCCCAGCACCTGCTCCTCTCAGCATCTCTCCCTTTTTTGTCATGTCTGTCCCATAAGTCATTGAAAATAGAAGTGGTAAATGACCAGCCCACACATTTCCTGCTAAACACGCCTCTGTCCCACCCTCTTCCCAAAACCACAATGCTCCCCAGTCTAACCTCAATATTATTCCAAACACAGCCTGTAATTATTGAAGCAGAGAAAAGGGAACCACCATTATCTTTATTTAGGTCCTTTAATTTTGATGGACCCCAGATTTATGTTGTCAGATTCCTGTGTTTGGGTGTGTTGGCCGCCCCGCCCTGTTAATAGGCTCTAGTAAGGTGATTGTTTGTGTGATGAATTTGGGAGGTTACTGTGCATGTATGTGGGTGATGGAAGCTGGTCAGTCACACTTCCGCTTGCACTACATTTCCCCTAATGATTCTGCAGAGGGGTGGTGCAAGAGAAGCTGAGCGGGTCACTTCTTATTGTGGTGAGGAGTTTGAGGTTTATATTATAATTGCACATCACGAGGCATGGTCTCACACACACACACACACACACACACACACACACACACACACAGTGATGAAAGCTATAGTATCTCTACATGTTGCCTAGAAGCCTTGGAGTATATGGAATCTACAGCAGTGGGGGTGTTTGTTTGTAGACAAGCCTTGCTGCTAAATTTGCACATTTTTCTCTATAGATGTCATTATCTATGCATTGGTCGCAAAAAAGCATGTCCTGTATGCAGACACCTAATGGAATGTTGTGCTCAAGTGGGTAACACTTTCCTCTAGATTGTTAAGGTTTTAATTATCTTTGCTTTATGCATATGTTCAGAACAACAACAATGTAAACCCTGAAGTGACAACTACATGACTTGGTAACAGAATATTTGATCAATACACTCTCCACATGTTAATTCGGCTCTCACGGGGAGGTGAGGTGAGAGAGAGACAGGCTGGACCCAGATAGCAGGTGCGATACTGATCAACAGACTTTATTTTAACAGAAAAACAGATTATGGGGATCACAGTCAATATACTGATAAGTCTGACAGCAGAGGAAGAGTTCGAGGGGGTTGCAGCTGCGGAGCTGGAGACAGCAGCGAAGAGGCGCTGTGACAGGTGAGCGTAGCCGGAGAACTCAGGTGTGGTGAGCGTAGATGGCTGGGCTCGGGGGGAGATGGTGTGGAAAGATGACTGGCTAGCAGCAGGTCACTCAGGCAGAGAGACAGTGGAGACAGTCAGGGGTTCAGATCACAGCAGAATCTGATGGGGAAACCCAGGGGAGTACAGACTGAAGAGTAGGGAGGAGTACACAGTCTTACAGTGAAGAAGTCTTGCTGGCGATAAGTGTAGCCACTTGTAAGATGCGACCGAAGAATGAGAAGATAATTCCCAACGTACTGGAGACGAGTGGTAGTGCACCAGTACCTTAAGTGGCGGTGTGGGTGATTAAGTAAACGTGCCATAGCTGTGTCGCACCTTGGGGCCGCTGATAGAGGATGCACCTCAGCTGCGCGCACCACGGGAGCTGGGACCTAGAACCGAAAACAAGAAAGGGAGAGAGAGAGAGAAAAAAGAAAAAGAAGGGGAGAGCATCAGGTTGCGTCGAGCAACCCTGACTGACACCAAATTGGTGAAACAAGTACATAATAAAAGTAAATGTTGATGACTATTGGGATAGAATTTATGTTAGCAGTAAATTTTTATTTTTCCAAATGTTTTGGCAACTTGAAGCAGTAATGTCTATACCTGGAGCTAAACAGCAGCCTGCTACACACCAGACTTTACCAAGGAAGCTAGTGTGGTTGTTTAAAGTCTCCTTATCTGACTTACAAACATCTTAGACTGTGGAGGGAGCCACTACGTGCACAGCCAATGTCAGCTGAGATGAAAACTGACATTATTTTTGTCTGCTTGAAGAAACACCCTTAAATATCGCTCATTTTGCTTTTAACTGCATCTCATTGTCTAAATCAGCAACTGAGTTTGCATGGAGGTGGTTCATTTGCCATCACTTGTGTAATATAAGGTACATTTACACAGCTCTGGAAAAAGGCGGCACATTGTCTGTTTGAAGATCCTGGTCATCCTGATGCTGTAACATCTTTACACATACACAAATGTGTCTTTTAAAAAGGTATTTTTAATGTTCTTAGCAGGCACTCCACAGACAGCTTCTGCCTCCTCTGACAGCCCCATCTCCGATTGATGAAGACCCACAGCCTGTGCCGCTGCCAGCCCTGCATGGCTCAGAAGATGGGCCTCGGTGTGGGTTGAACCCTGGCCTCGGAGGTGCAGGTCTAAAGAAAGCCCGTTCGCGGACACGGATATCCCTGGAGGCCCTCGGAATCTTGCAGAGCTTCATTGGTGATGTGGGCCTCTACCCTGACCAGGAGGCCATCCACACCCTGTCAGCCCAGCTGGACCTGCCCAAACACACCATCGTCAAGTTCTTCCAGAACCAACGCTACAATGTAAGGCACCACAATCAGGCACGAGAGCCCGTCCCCAGGGAGGACGACCTGGAAAGCTTGAGCCCCAGTGAGGGAGGCACTGGCACAGCAGAGAGCCAAGGGGAGGAGGCACTCTCTGCTTCTGAGGAGTCAAGTGAGGAAGGACGAGAATCAGTGGAGTTGTTCCGAATGGAGGGAGGAGACAGAGGAGAGGAAAGACAAGTGGAAATGGAGGTAGACAAAGAAGAAGGCAATGATGGGAAAGCCTCAGGGCCAGCGACTTCCTCCCTGTCCCCATACAGCAGTGTGGACAGCCCCCACTCTACAGAGCAACAGAGATAACAGCAGAGAGAAGCAAAAGACACCATCAAACTGTGAAGACCACACGTAGATAACCTGTGAATAAACACACATTTCCATCATCATCTTTACCAGAGCTGAACTGTGGGAAAATGTAAGGTTTGCCTGAAAAGGTACCACCAGTGTTTTTGGTTTCATGCTGCATGGAGACAATATTTAGTGATCATTTTCACCAAATGAAAAACTGTTTCTTCCTAAATTTCATCACTCGTCTTTTTAGGGAGGATGGAAAAGGCTTCCAGGATTCCACTGAAACACAGGTTAAATCAAATCTTTGAGTAGGAATTTTTTTTTTTTTTTGACAAATCTCCAATAGTGACTCTGCACGCTGTGAGATGATGGACTCCTGCAGCACAACACACTTTGTCATGGTCTGAATGAAATAGTGCATATCATCAGTACAGTATGTATGCCTGGGTGGGGAAGTGATTTATGCTGCAGGAATGGTTTGAGAAGTCTCCATCCTCTTTTCATAGTTTCCATCCTCAAAGTCCAGTCATCTTTTCAGACTACTCTATCTCTTTGTTTATTATGTTTAAAGGTTGAGTGTTAATACTCTAAAGATGTTTCCTTGTCAGGTTTCACTGCAGTGCACAGGAATGTACTTGTATACAGATGGGTTTATGTGTGTAAACGTATTTTAAAAAACATTGTTCAGCAAGTCAGACACATAGAACAACAGAGGTTTCATTCCAGAAGTTTCTCATGGCCATGCCAAAAAAACTGAGCATGTGTGACCTGAAATACTTAAGTGAAGCATTTGGGCTTTCTCATAGAGAAAGAGAAAGTAGTTTCACTGCTTTATATTACATCATGTTAGAAATACATGGAGATCAATAGATAAAACTATATTGACAAGTTGCAACCAGGAGCATCCATGTGAGCAGAGCTGGGTCCTGTCACCCCGTGAGGGTGAGATGCTAACACTTTATGTTCAGATAAACGTATTGGCTTTGGACAGTAGTGCCTCACTCTGGGAATTGGAGACGTGCCGAACAAAAACACAAAAATATCCACCCAGATTTAAGTCAGTCTTCTGTTCTTTTTTTTTTTTTTGATGCTGTAATTTATTGTCAATTTCCTTCCCATGATGCTTTAGGGTGCCCCTCCATCGAATGAGCTATATGTGACATTTAATGATGATAAATAACCCCCACATAAATATTTATTTCTAGCATTATATTTACTAAACTCATAGTGTTGTAATTATAGCTTAGCTATAATTTTTTTTGATAATGTTTTTGTAAATGTGACAAAAGAGGTTGAACAAGCCTGGATTAAATTGAAACTCAGTGCTACAAGTTTATTCTTTATTTACTGTTTCTTTTCCTTAAACTGAACATTTTTGTATGGGACCTTTGTGTACGTTATGGTGTAAATGTTGACAATCCACCTGCAGAAGTGACTATATCGTCATATGTGGGACACAGCCACTGCCACTTCACACTGTTTCATACATTTTGTACCTCAGACAACGGGGTAGGAAAACAAATGATTTCTATCAGTTTGACAGTCATCTCTGTTCTGACTGAAGGGCACAGAGTTTGATTTATTCCACTCTGACAATTAACCGTTGCTCTTTGATTTTGTTGTGGGTAGGGCGTAGGGTTTTCCTGTTGTAATTGTCCCTATCAGCTCTGAGTGCTTTTTTTTTAACACAAATGCACCAAAAGTCACATACCAATCAGAAACTCAAGCAATTTTATTTGTTTAAAATGAAATATACAAAACAAAGTGCACAAAGCAAAGTCATTTATGACAAAAGCTGCATGCGACTGTGTTACAGCTGGCAACAGAATAGCTGTGGTTCTGCTCCTGATTCTTTGTCCTTACATACCTGACCTCTAACCACAAACACTATAAAAAGAACAGCTGTCAAAAGCAAATATAAAGTGCACACTCATTCCAACCTAACCACACACACATGAATGTAAAAACAGCAGCTGACTCTGCAGAGGCAGGTGTTCTATCAGATATATTGGGATTTTGTAATGTTTTACCTTTAATATTTCAGTGCTGGTTTTCCTACCTTGTTTGTCCAGTCAGAGTGAGACTGATAGAGAATGATGAGGATGCGTTCATGCACTATGTCGCATCATGTGATGTGCTAACTGTGTCAGTGTGAGGAGCGTATGTGATAAAACCATTTTACCGAAGAGCTGGCACATGTCATCGCAGGTTATCTGTTGTCAGCTCATCAGTATAAACCACAGTTTTGTGTCCCTGTGTTGCTGTGTGCTAACTAACAAGATGCCACCAGAGTGTGTGCTAGAGAACAGCATCTGAAACTACTGGTCCGTGTTGACCTTAAGACTCATTTCAGACCTCTGATTCCTGAGTTTCCTACTACACATCAGCACTGGGGGATTTTATGGATTTTGATCCAACAAATAGGTCATTTTAAGTGAGTAAATTGTTGCCAGTTTTTTGTTTTCCATTAGTTTCACATCCTCATCTTTACTTTAGAAGACTTTCAGCCAAACTGGACTGGAAACCAGACTGCAAAACAGCTGGCTTACTTATTAAAAGTCCTGAGTGAGTCATTGAATTTTACACAAGGGTTACGTGGGAACCGTCACAAAAGCACATAAAATTAGTTGTGTCAAGCAAATCAAAGCTAAAGCATAAGAGGTTCAGCTGTGTGTGTGTGTTAGTTTATTCTTTACCAATTGATAAAACTAATCGGAGATCACATTGTACTGTAGTTAACTTGCATCTAATATAACAACTGCATCAGTGAGTGGAGATACAGTCCAGTGGATTTCTGTTCATACAGCTGCTATTAGACATGTATACAGGGACATTAGAGGTGCGTGTGTGTGATGTGGGATAGGGACACAGGTGCTCCAGCTGATATTACCCAGGATGCTCCAGCGCTCGCAGACACACCTGTGATCCCTTGCTAGCACGCTCTCACACACACACTGTGGCCCCCATCTCTGTGATGTACAACATTAATACACTCTGATAAACAGGCTAATACTCGCAGCAGCACTTTACACACCACTGAACACAACACACGGTGAAGCCAACACGTGGTCCTGTGCATGTTTGTGTCTGATGGTTCAGAAATTAGAAAAGATTCACAGATGTGTGTTGTGTAAAAGTGTAGGCTTTTTATTATATGTTCACTAGTCATATGTTAAGGAGAATTCTGGGGTGTTTATTGTATAGGTTTGGCCAACATTCCCTTAGATAGGGTGCATTTTGCTTTCTCACCTTCATCTTCAGGACTGGAGGACACAGCAGTTATGTAACAGGCAACAACAGCAGAACATATGGGACAAAAACCAACAAAAAGCCATTGATTTAAAACATGTAAATCAAGGTGAAATATAAAGTTATTGTCCAGTTTTACAGTTAAAACCACTTCTTTTAAGCCTCTGTTGAATTTAAAGTGCTGGGCGGTTCAACATTGACTTACATACCACGAATGTATCCATTATAAAGTTACTTCTTTGTAAAGCCTCAGCAGTGAAGTTAGTGAGTAGCATGTGACTGTACACAGATGACAAACACATATGCAGGGTGACAGGTGAAGACCTACATGTACTCCAACTGTAGTACATGAAGTGTGGCAGCTGTTATTTAAGAAAAAGCTCAGATGTCTTATTGAATATGTTTGTTATGTATTTAGCAGTGTCACTGTAAAGATACACACCACAACCTTTGGTCCCTGACAAATCCACGCACCCAGATGGTGAAAACATCCAAAAATGAAAAGAGTCAGAAAACAACTACATTACTTCTCCTTCAGAAACAAATATTTAATTATGCCCACTTTACTGCATTAATAGTGAGTTTTGATATGCAAGCCAGTAACATTTATACACCCACAAAAATGTATTCAAACTAAATCCTGTTATGAGGAAAATAAAAAACAATTAAAGCATAAATAGGGCTGTAACTTTGAAAAGTCAAATCTGATTATTTAATGTTGCCAAACAGTAAAAACCTCAGCTAAATCAATGTAGAGGCTCGTTTTTGTTCATTGAAGCATTGGTTCCCTGCCACTGATGAACCTTTGACATC
Organism: Monopterus albus; assembly: GCF_001952655.1. Taxonomy (NCBI): domain Eukaryota; kingdom Metazoa; phylum Chordata; class Actinopteri; order Synbranchiformes; family Synbranchidae; genus Monopterus; species Monopterus albus. Next base: position 599,268 of record NW_018127928.1, read on the forward strand.
ATGAGAGAAGCTTTTCATTTTCAAATCAAATCAAATCAAACCAAAATGTATTTCTATAGCATTTTAAAACAATGTCTGGTTGACCAAAGTACTTTACAAGGGCAAGGCAAGAACTAAAATAAATAATATCAATAGAGGAACAAAACATAGGAACATAAACACACGAATTACACAGATTTGACAGTTAAAAGAAGGAAGCATCAGACAATACTATGTATTAAAAGCCAAAGTGAATAAATATGTTTTAACCAATGATTTAAAAGTTATCAAGTCTATAGACAATCTAATATTGGGAGGTAAACTATTCCACAATTTAGGAGCTGCAACAGTAAAAGGACGGTCACCCCAGTGTTTGTGTCTGGCCCTGGGAACCTCTAAAAGAAACCGGCTTGATGATCTGAGCAATCTTGTAGGTTCACACCACCTCACCAACTCAGCGAGGTAGGGCGGTGCCAAACCATTAAGAGCCATAAAAACAAAATTCAATAGCGTAAAATGAATTCTAAAACGGACTGGAAGCCAGTGAAAAGAGGCCAGTACCAGAGTTATATGGTCAGATTTCCTGGTACTTTTTAAAAGATGAGTTTCATCATTTTGCATCATTTGGAGACGTGTGAGAGGCACCAAGGTATAATGTACTGCAATAGTCAAGTCTGGAGGTTATAAAAGCATGGATTGCAATCTCAAAATCATTAAAAGAAAGAAAGAAATGACTTGACTTGACTTAACAACCTGAGGTGAAAGAAACTAGATTTTACAACTGAGCTGATCTGCTTGTCGAATCTTAAGTCACTGTCAAACATTAGCCCTAGGTTTTTACAGTCATCTTCAGATGGCGAGCCAGGGGGCCTAAGTTGTGGTTAACAGCAGCAAATTTCACCAAATAACTAATTAACACACTCAGTTTTATCCTCATTTAATTTTAAAAAGTTCTACGCCAGCCATGCTTTCAGGTCTGCCAAACAGTTAAACATCGACTGTAGACATATCCCTCCGACTGCTTTTAATGGTAAAAATATCTGGATGTCATCCACATAACAATGAAAGGAGAAGCCATATTTCCTTAGAACTGATCCCAGCGGAAGCATGTACAAGGAAAAGAGAGTTGGGCCAAGTACAGACCCCTGGGGGACACCACAGGAGAGGATAGTTGAAGAGAAGGAACAGTTACCAATATTAACAAAAAAAAACTTCTATTGGTGAGATAAGCTCTAAACCAATTAAGAACAGTACCACAAATTCCTACACACTGCTCCAAGCGAGATATGAGGATTCAATGATTCACTGTATCAAAGGCAGCAGACAGATCTAAAAGCACCAGCAGAACTAGCCAACAAAACGTCACTATTAATTTTTAATAACGCTGACTCAGTACTGTGTTTTAATTTAAACCCAGACTGAAATTGCTCCTCAGTGCTGTTTTCTGTCAGAAAAGACTGCAGTTGAATAAGAACAATCTTGTCTAAAACATTTGATCTAAAATTAGGAAACACTGAAGGATCTAGATTTAGGATTTTTAAGAAGTGGCTGGACAATTGCTTTTTTTTTTGCATCTGGAACTGAGCCTGTAGTCAAGCATAAATCAATTAGAGCCAGAAAGCTTGGACCTATAGACTCCAAAACATCCCTGAATAATCTTGTTGGCAGGAAATCCAGAGAACAGAGAGATGTTTTCATGTGTAAAACCACTTCTGATAACACAGGCAAAGAAACAGTTTGCAATTGGTCAAAAATAGCAGAAGGCAGGGGAAGGTCAGCTGGGTCAAAAGTAGTGATACTGGAGAATTGCCTAATGATAGCAATTTTATTAGTAAAATAATGAAGAAAACCATGACATATCTCAACAGATGCCTCAGGATGAGAGGTAAGGTTACTGTACATGGGCTAATGACAAACCTGAGGTTTGTGACAATTACTGACCACAATGTTGGAAAGATAGTTCGGTTTGGCAGAGTTTACCACCTTTTATCTTTAATTTTACTGGAAATTATCACAGGTCCTTGTCGTGTTTTTAACAGACTACCGTATATAAGAGGTGAGCTTGATTAAGCCTGACCTTGTTTCTGCTTAAAGCTGCTAAAAGGTAAACTTGCCATTTACACAGTAACAGAGCACAAGAATTACTGTATGTTTCCTTAACTACATACAAATGTGAAAATGTTCCAAATACAGTGTTTATTGATGAAAACATCTGTATTAATCCAGTCATATGCTCTTTGAAACCCTGTAACTCTAGCTGCACAAAGGAATGCACAAATGTGCCATTAAATGTTAAATTAGATTGCCATGCTATACAAATACACATGCATTTTAAATATTAATACATGAATTAATAATTTGGTAGGTTTTTAATTAAATATTTAACATTGTTTTGTGCAGATTACTTGAAGTCCCCGGTTCCTACTGTAAAAATAATAGCTGCAGCCGTAGGCCTTTATCACGGCAGACAATTTGACTTGTCAGAGCAGAAAAGGCCCAGGTTGTGTCATTAGTGATGGTTTCATTGTATTGAAGTGTCCCATTAAGCCTCGACGGTGACCCAGCATGAGCAACACCAGGACCGTGAAACTGAAACAGCTAAATGGAGCTCAGGCATCATTAGTTGTATTATTTACACCTGTATTTTTCCAGTGTGACATGTCAAAAAGTCTTCTGTGTTTGTGTCTGTTCATGTGTTTCAGAGTTTCTGAAAGTGTAATGCATGACAAAGACCAGTCTTAGTCCAAGAGCAGTGCTGCGTTCATGGTAATGACACACACACACACTACTATTCATGCCCACTAACCATATTTTAGTCTCTCGCAGGCCGTCCTCTCCCATTTAATCCAGTTAGAGCTGTTCAATCCAGCAGCGGCCGATAATGCTCTCCTGCTGTGCCCTGATGTAGCCACACCTTTTACCTGAATGTACCATGATACTGCAGACACACCATCTCCTTTCTACAAAGTCACATCCACAGTCTCCGCTCTTTACTGTGCCATGAACACAATGGATCACTGATGGATTTAGTATCAGAAAACATGCACAATAAAAAAGTGAGTAGTTGCAACAATGAAGACAAAGACTGAGACAAATACATATTTTTCTGTGTATCTGCTTCACCTACTCTCTCTTTTCCTCCACTTTAGTGCAGACCTGACTTTTTGGCTTCATGCTGATAATGCATCCTGTTTGTCTCACAACGTCACTGTTATGACATTTGTGTTCGATCACATTTGAAACAGCCAGTGTTTCTGGCTGACAACACTCAACCACTAATTGTTGTAATTGTTAGCAGTTGTCTGGGCTGCAACTATGAGCTGCCTGCTCCAATCATGTGTTTATGAATATACTCATATCTCTTTGTGTGTGTGTGTGCACATTGACTGCATTTTTTCCTTTGAATATAATATAGCCCTGTGCTTGCATGTGTGTGGATGTATATGTTCCTTGATGTGTGTGCATGCATCTGAGTGTGTGTGATTACTGCGCTAAAGACTTCCTCTCTCTGTTTACATCTTAGTTAGGCTTCAGACACTCGTGATTAGATAGAGGTAGAGAGACAGAACAAAGGAGTCACTTCCAGAATAAAATTGAATCAAATACCCAACATGTTTTTCAGATTTTAAGTTAATAATTGTTGCACACTTTTTTTTTTTATTATAAAAGCAGCACTTTTAGCTTTTGGTTGGTTTATTTACCCAAAATTTCAAAGAACTGGTGACATTGCCATAAAAATAGTTTGGCTTTGCTGGTGCAGGTTTTGAGACATCAACCTTTGAGACACTGTATGTGTCTTCAACACAGTGGGGATGAACAGATTATTGTTTGTGACTACTGTCCATGTGAGGCATGTCCCTGTGTATGTATGTGTGTTTGTAAAGTCTGGAAAATTAAAAAATGAGAATTCTCAACATGGTCATTTAATCACTTTCTTCTGTTTATTTAAAAAGATTTGGAGCAATTTTCCATTACTTGACAACAGTACTTTGAAAGTGAAAACAAATGGTCGGTCTGCAAACAGCTTGAGCCCTTCACCAAGGAAAGGTCACACAATAGTGACGTCAGGTAAACTTGAATCCAAACACAGCCTGTTCTGCTTTGTGCAAGGGAGACGGGGCACCAGTCGACAAGCAGCAAAGCGTGCCGAGCTCTGGGCCCACTGCGGCACCATGGAGGAACAGCCGGTGTTAATTCAGCCCTGTAACAATTCAGCAGGCTGCAGTAGGAACCAGTGGAGGAGGGAAGGAGCGTGAAATCCCCGACACCTGGTGGGTTTTTCTGCACAAAAGTTTGCAGCTGGTGTCGAGAGCCCACAGCCAGTACGGCCAGCTGTGCTTCCTTGATGGCTCCACCAGCTTATCCTGAGGTTACATGGACTGATAATGGCCCATTTGAAGAGTTAGAGTTTGACTGCATATTGTAGAAATGATCACGCTATGCTTAGGTTTCAGTGAAGTGTCAGAATTTGTTTCCAAACACATTTCTCCACTGACAAAAGAAAGCTATTAAGCAGCATCTTAAAGTTTAGAACTGAGTCCCTCCCATGCCTAGCGGTTATATCTCTATGTTGGCCAGGGTCTCCTCTTCTCCAGAGGCATGTGTAGTATTGCAGGAGCTGGTTGTGAGGCTCTTGAACTTCATTATTTCCACTGTGTATTTGTCATGGAGCTGGTTTTGTGTTTTGTGTCCCTGCTTGGAGGTTGTCTCAGAACTGTAGATCTTTTCATTCAGTAAAGAAATATTGACAGTAGAGGAAAAAAAGCTGTAAGGCTAACAAGTTTGCTAACTGCAGCCAAGCTCATTACAGTATCTTGGTCACTAATAGGGCACAGTGTATATAAAAGATGTATTATACTCTCCTTTGCTATGTTAACTGTCTAGAAATCACGTCTCTTCTATGGATCCTTTAATATTCTGCTAGAAGAGGGTTAACTACAACTGGATGGTGATTCACACCAGTCAAAGCTTATTGGATAAGATGTTAAAACAAACTCAAGTACATGCTTCATTATCTCAGTTGTTGTCTGAAAGAAAAAAAAAATGTATTTGTTCACCTGCAAGCACATTTTTCTTTTGACTTTAAATTTCATTCACCACAAGTTTAAATAGCACTCAGTAATTTTAAATTGTGACCTGGGAGGATGTTTTGAATCTCATTTTTTAGAGAGGAAACTTAAACTGTTGTCATTAACAACTGATAATGAAGATGAAGATCCTGAATGCGTGTAATTAACCACCATGTCCTTACTGTGGATCGACGATGATCCAGCTACATCTGTCCCTCTCTGTCTGTCCTCTTCAATCTCTCCAGTCGTCTGTCTTCCTGGCAGGCAGCAGTCTATCCTACGCTGGGACTGAAGCTTCCTCAGCAGACAGCAGCCCTAATTTCATTAATTATAAACCAATATGCTGCCGGCAGCCCCTCTGGAGAGGACTTTACCCAGCGCTGGCATCTGTTCAGCACAAACACAGCGAGGGATAAAGGGATGGAGGGAGGAGAAGACAAGGACATCTCTGACTCCCGCCATGGGTGCAGGGGAATGAAATGGAGGGTGGATGAGGTGGTCTGTGGGCTTTTAAAAGTGGAAGCTTAAAGTATCAGTCTGTGGTGGTTTCATCCACATGGAGAGAGTGGGATGAAGAAAACACCTCTTCTCAATTCACTTTAAAATGTGTTTATTTATTGTACACAGACAGAAATCTTAAATACATAAGGTCAAAAAAGAGATTTCACTGACTGATACTGTAGTTATACACCCCTGACCTGAGACTTTCCGTAGACTTTTGAGGATATGGCACAAGGTTTTCTTTAGATTTCCATTGTGCTTAGAAAAAAAACACTAGTTATTGTCCCAGAATCACATCCAGGGCATCAGAGCAGTTTGTTGTTTAGTGGTTTGCTCCACTGCAAGAATTGTGGCCCTTCATTTTTTTGTTTCTTGTCTCAATGTTGTATTACCTTGTAGTATAGTCACACTTCTCTTGGTTATTCTAATTTTCCCAAATACTAGAAATGTGTCCCTTCTCTTTTTCACTGCTGATTCCACTTCCCTCTGAATGAAATATAGCTTTTTATCCACCCCCCTTTCCATAGTTTCTGATGGTTAAAATAGCAGTCACTGAAGTGGTAGATGAGTATATAAGCAGTTAATGTTTTGTGTTGGTGGTAATAGACTATTGCGGTGATGTGATGACACATTAGGAGGAGAGAGAGCCTGACTGGGCAACACTTTAGTCTGTGCATGAATGTCTGCAGCATCCAGGTGGATCATGAGGTGTGAGTAGAGCAGATGATGTGCTAATAACAGCATGATAGCTCTCAACCGCAACACTACGGCATATTATGTCCACACTCAACAAGTTTGAATGACCCCTGAACTTTCTCTAATGCCACCAAGAGACCAGCAAAAGAAAGAAGAAAACAGGATACACAGCTTGTTATTTCATCCACAGCAGAGCTGCACATGCTTACACACCGACACACATATGCATTCAAAATGCAAAAGCATGTTACCAAACTGGAAGCTGTTTACTCTGTCTTCATTCATAAATTATATCCATAAACACACACAAGTTCACATACACAGGATGCATGAGATCACTGACAGTGGTGCTGGGGTTTTGTTTTATTCCTGCGTTGCATCCATGTTAAATAATAGGACAAAAACAAACTATAACACCTGAGCAGTGAGTTTACAGTGATTTTCTGACTATTCATTTGTAATCATTTTAAACCATTACATGTCTGATACAGTGATTGCAAGGGCCCCAAAAGCAGCCACGATGCGAGGTGAGCTACTTCCTGTATCACAGAGCAGCTTTAATGTGATTTTCAGCTCTAATTAGAGTTAAGTCACTTAGTGTGTGTAATGATGTTTGGCTCACAGAGTAGCAGACGGCGTCCATCAGCCAAATGAAATATTAAACTGACCTGCCGCTGGATTATGTGTGTATGTGTGTAGATTCATATTTGTAGCTGTGTCAGGAGACCTCCGTTGCACACACATCTACTGCTGCCACATACACACATTTCTGACCTACATTCAATATACACAAACAACAGGGTGTCAGGAGGGGCAGGGCAACAAATGCGTCTGTGTTGGGGGTGAAAATCTGCAGGTGCACTGCACCATGAGTCTAATGCAAAATTAGTGTTTTCTTCCCGCCAAATAATTCATGATCCCACATCTGAAATGACAGCAGGACAACTTGACTTCGTCCCTTTGGCCTTAGTCACTCTCCCTCATGAATGGTGTTTTATTCAAAATGTGACATGGAACAGAAACTAGTAAGTAAATAGAGCTGGAATCGACATTTCTCTGGTTTGATCTCAGGCGACTTTAGGCCTGATTCAGACCTCAAAGGACAGGACTTAGAGGAACATGCTGTCACCTTAACTTACATATAACTTATGCTAAGTGTTTTTTATAATGCAATCATTTACAGAAATGTAAAAAGGACCTGTTTATTTATTTGTTTGTTTTAACTTGTAGAAAATAAAAAATAAAAATTTAAAAGAAACAATTGTAATTCAATTTTATTTAAATAAAAATGTAACATTTTAAAAGTTTAAAAACATATTTTTATTATTTAATAAACCTTTTAAAAGGTTAATTAAAGATTTTGTTTTTAAAAAAGGCCACAGCTTGTGGAGCTCCTAATCACATCATGCATTGATGATGCAGATGTGTACTCCAAGTGTGCGTCAGTACAGTGTGCTATCAGAGAGCACACTTGTGATATTTGAAATTTTCAGTCAAAGCAGCCAATCAGCCATTAAAGCAGTGTATTGCTTCCTTTTAGTTTGAATGCACCTTTATTCAGACATGCATTCAAATCCAGACACATCGTGTTCACCCCTGAAAATAATCATGCTCCCAGACAATCCAGAAGTGAACCAAAGCTCAGTGGCATTCCAACTTTGGTGCCTTTACGTTCAACAAGGTAAGAACAAACAGCAAAGCGAGTTGACTTTTATTTCACTGGCCGGAGCCCAGTTGAGTGTGTTTACTTTATTATAGGTCAGTGTGTGCACACCCACTAACTACAGCCAGGGCCCCAGCATATAAAACCCTAAATAATATGTCTACATTTAGAGAAAACATCGGGTGTCGCTGTGAAATGCAACACCATTGTGGCGAGGCATTTTCATAAAAGAGCAAACAACCAGTGGAGAAGCCAGAGAAGGGACAGTATACTGTAGCTATGTTGATATAATACAGTGTGACTGACACATTCGGGCTTAATCAGTCTATTTGTTTATGAGAATCCCAATAATTAGAATGTGCATACTGGCACAAAATAATACAGATACAGAAAGGAAGCAAAGTAAACAGCACAAAGGTGAAAGGATCATTGTGCAGAGTGGTAGGAATACTATCGGGAATAAGTTGGAATATGGACCCTGGCTCTTTGTTCTGTCTTGATAAACAAAACCTTCCTTCTCTGATAACCTAATCACACTGGCACGCAAATACACACACACACAAATGATTGCATATATTCACACTCAAAGCCACATGTCTTAGCTGATCATATTTGCCAGTGAAGTCCTGTGATTGTAACATAAACAAAATGGAGCACAGAGAGGGAGGTCTGAGCCCTGCAGTCACCTGAGTGTTCCCAGACATGAAGGTGTGTGTTTATGAAAATGCTTTCTTTTGCTCGCTCTCTCAGAAAAACACAGTTGACCTCGTTGTGCTCTGCCCTACTACAAAGCCATTTCATCTCAGTTCATACAAGCTCTTTTGTTGAACCATCACATCTTAAATGCTGCTACCCCCCACCCCCACTGCCATTTGGAATAACAGATGAATACATGGACGAGGGGGAAAAACAGTAGAGTGAAACCACAGTGGAACTCAGTAATGGTCAGCCAGGCCCACCACGCCTCAGCAAATGTTTGTCCAAACCTGTTATTTCTGGCATTGTGCTGTCTCAAAGAGATCATTTTATTCTCCGAGAGGAATGCAACTGCTATAAATAGTCTGGAGATGAAGGAGGGAAATCAGAGATTTGTTGAGTAATTACAGAGCCAGAGTCGAACCCTTCTGTTATGGCTCATTTTTCATCAACCTCTGTCTCCACAACTGTCTGACTGACTGACCAACTGAGGTAAAATGGCCTTTTTCTCAATGCGACATGCGTCTAACCTGATTTTTGACTTCCATTACTCAGGCCTTAAAGGAACAGTCAACCTTTAGGGAAATATGCCACCAAACTAGATGGTGAATGATAGAGTGAAGTGGGTCATATTTGTCCTCACAAGACAAACAACAGCATTTGTTGTTCTTGAAAAAATAAATCACATTTGATATTATTGTGTTACCATTTGCATAGTTTTGATGACGTCCTGTTGATAGGACGTCACGTGTCAGCATGGACTTGTCCTATTTAGCCTAGTTAAGCACAAAGACCAGAAGCAGAGAGAAACCGCAGGCCGAGCTCAATCGCTAGAAAGCAAATGCACCTTTTCTTAAAGCTCAGAAGCTACCGGCTGTTTTTAAGTTCAGGATATGAATCTTTGCTGGTTTGTCAATGTGAACTCAACTGTCTGTGTCTCAGTCAACTGAACAACACATTTCACTAAGCAGCTTTTGCCATATACACATATCTGCAACACAAATAATATTTCAAGTGTATGTTTGTCCAACTAACCAAACCAAAGAGGTGGGATACTAGAAAATGCTCATTTTGTCCCAAATTACATGTGGTTTGTGTTGTTATGTCTTGGGTTTGATGCATTTTCTTCAGTGCCACAGGTTCTGCAAACCATCCAAACAGCATGTTTTTCTCACCTTTGGTAAACTGACACTGAAAGGGATTTACCTGAATTCATATTCTAAAAAAAATAATAAATAAATATACATATAAAGTCCTGTTGCTCCATGTTAGACATAGCTGTCTAACCTGCTCTGATCCTTTTCCCCAAACACCAACCTCACCTAAGAGCCACATTACTCATGTCCTGGCATTTCAGGTAAACCAGGCAGATGAGGAAATGAATGACTAGAAACAAAATGTATTGAAACATGAAGTAAAGCTCAGGGGTTTGAGCTCGATGAGAAGAAAAGTTATGGAAAGAAAATTGGCCAATTCATACTAATATGTAATCTGTGGTCATTTTTGTTTGATTTAAATGAATTGCATTTTTAAATGATCATGAACTACACTAAGGCTTTTAACACATACATAACACTAATATGGCATGATACCAGAGTATGAGAGGAAATCAAGCTACAGTAGAAACTAGTCAATACAGAGAGCAGAACTAAAACAGACATAAAATAAAACCCTCACACAGCGTCATTCTCAAGTCACCCTGACAGCGCTTGTGTCTTAAATGATCTTTGTGGAGTATAAAAGGACTATTAGCTGGTAAATTGCTGTAATTATCAAACATGCCCTTCTCATTTTGCACAGTCAGACTTCAATGGCAATTCACCCAGCAA
>NW_018127928.1:609761-627330 GCF_001952655.1 Monopterus albus
ATCTGGAGAAAGGAGGCGAGGAATGTGCAGCACAGGCTGAGAGGACTTACACACTGAAATCATCATGAGCCTTTTGTTGACAGAAAAGAGGTTTGAAAAGATGTTAGCTAATGTATATAGAATAATATAGATGTGGTCTAGGGAAACCTATTATAAATTCTTTTCCCCTTGTTATGTGGTGGCCAGGCAGCACAATGGAGTGGTGGTTAGTGCTGTTGCCTCACAGCAAGAAGGTTCCAGGTTTGAGCCCTGGCAACCCGGATCCTTTCTGTGTGGAGTTTGCATGTTCTCCCTGTGCCTGTGTGGGTTCTCTCCGGGTACTCCAACTTCCTCCCACAGTCCAAAGACTCGCAGCCTAGGAGTGTGTTTGTGTGTGTTTTGTCTATGTGCCAGCCCTGTGACAGACTGGCGACCTGTCCAGGGTGTACCCTGCCTCTCACCCAATGTCAGCTGGGATTGGTTCCAGCCCCGACCCTATTCAGGAATAAGAGATATAGATAGTGGATAGATGGACTACTATTCAGTCTAGAGTGAGAAACTACTCCTAAAGGATTGAGTGATATCATAGGTTTGGCATTCTTGAGTTAAATAAGTTGGACATGACAAACTGTGCTGACCTTAATAATATCTGTCCTAAAATCATCCAAGGTTTTGCATTTCATTATGAGTTTTGATATGATGGAGTGAAGACTGTGTGGATATGACATTTTTATTTACAGGGAAATGACGCCCCTGTGTGGACATCATGTAGTACTTTACAAATCTGTCTTGGAATAGTCTACTTATATATATTTATTTTTAACCTGCTGGTTAAAATTGAAGTAAACACAAAGATTTAGGTCTACCTATACTGTATTAACAAGCTGTCATGGACGGAAGCAAATTGCATTGAATCTTATCGAGATAAGCTCCTCCATTTGTTTTTCTTTGGTGAATGCGATGCATTTCCGCGAAGAGGCAATTTGATACTAGAGAACTAGTTAAAAAACTTTTGATTTTTGTGGAATGAACGGTTTACGGCCGAGTGACGGACCGACGTAACGTACGGAGTGATGAGGTCATTAAAGAAGAGCGCGATAGTAAGTGGTGTAGGGAGTGTCGGTGGAGGGTGCCTATGAACCAGAGTAGCTAAGCATTACCCCGATAGGCCATGATTAATTTGAGATCTTAATCTTCGTAAGTCTTTTAGAGACGGACTTTAGCCAAATGAAAGTGGCTATGGATGTAGACAACCAGAGTGGGGTGAGTGAACTGCCAGGTCTCCGCTGCTATCGCCTCGCTAGCATGTTGTTTAGCTAGCATAGGCGTTATGCTAGTAAGATTTAATAATGTTTTAAAAATCTGTGTTGGAAAGTAACCGTGTATATTTAACTACTAGTACAAATGTGAGGTATCAGCGTTGTTGTTCTTGGCAGATACTGTTGTGATTAACGGGCCCATGTCATGATTTTCTTTGTTTTTTGACTTAACGTTACTTTGAATTATCATCTTAGACGTGACCTAAAGCTAAAAAAATGAGGTGTACGTATGTTCTAGTATTTCAGATGCAACTTGGTTTATACACATCTGGAAAACTCTCCCTCACAAGACACTTTTTTCTAACAAAATAGTTTAAAGATTTTCTTGAATGGGCATTAAATCCAGGCCATTGCGCGTTCATGTGAGTTTGCCTAACATCCACGGTGCCGTTGTAAAAGCGGGATTTTTCGACTGCAGCTGGTTTTGTGGATGTATTTTACTTCCCCCTGCTGCTGCACTGTGACCAGAGGATGTGGAGAAAAATACAGGGCCTGAGGTTAGTGCATGTCCAGGAATGTTCCTGTACCGGGACTCGCCGTTTTGCCTGACCGGGTCTAACCTACCAGCAGCAGGGCAGTGAAGCCCCCTCGGCGGTGGATGTTCAGCTGATCAAAGCTGGAGTCCCCAGGAGCACAGTACCTGTTTGTTTTGACTGCTAGAGGCCAGTGTGTCTGCCACATGTGATGTGTTGCTAGTTAAGGAGCGGATTAACGATCCATGATGTTATTGGTGGTGCTAAGATACCTGTTGGAATTAATTTCACTACTTTGGGACTGTGTGTGTATGGGTGATGTTTCCAATACTTTGTTGGACTTAAAGGTGAGTTTAAAAAAACCGCATGTTGCATGTCTGTCAATGAGCTGAAGTGTAAAAAAAAACGCATGTTGCATGTCTGTCAATGAGCTGTTTCTGTAACGTTAGAGAGAATTGTTGTAAGGCTGGTGGAGTTACTGTGTCTGCATTATGCCAGTGAAAATATGGGGTTTCTCAGTTACCTGCTTTGTTTAGAGTGTTGCACGTCTCTTTTAATAGGTACATGAACTGCTGTTTACCCATCTATGGAGGAGAAATTCATACTAATTAATGCTGTTGTGGTTATGCTGTCCACTTGAGACAACACCGGCATCAGGAACTGTACGCATTTTCAGACTGTCCTCTCATTTTAAGGAAGAGGCTTTTTGGCTCTGATTCTGAAACAATTACAAACTATTTGGAGTTATGAAGAGTGCCAGGCTAATCCTAGATGTAACCAAGATTAAACATGAAATGGCTGGAAACGAGCAAAATGAGCACAACATGGGCATTTTAACCTTAGTTGATTGTATCTGCTGGCTGCAGGTATGTCAGATTTGACCTCCTGTTTTATTATTTTGTTTTATGAGCTTCAGTGATTAAGTGTTAATGATTTTATTTGCTCTACAGCTTCTAGGAAAAAACATATTTTAAAAAGACAGCCATTTTTTCTGTTGCCTTGTGGTTTGCTAGTCATACACTATGTTGTCTGGTAGGAGCATTTGGTGCTGCTTGTTTTCTTTTCATGTGGTAACACATTACAGAGCTAACTATCCTTGTATCCATACTGAAAAAACCTGTCTTGTGTACATAAAAGGGGGATTTGCTACTCTTCAAGTACTAAATCCCAGTTCTCGTACTATTTCCTGGTAGGGAAGAACTCCTACATCCTACTTCATCAGTACTTGCTGTCCAGTGTTTCTTACTGGCCCATAACTAGAGCACAGTGCCCTGTCATTGTCTGTCCCAGAACGGTAGCAGCTCCCCCACCCATGATGTGTTGCCCCCTGAAAACCACGCTGACATCCTGACTGACCACATGATCATCCCCAATCGGATTTTTGTTGGGGGAATTGACTACAAGGTGAGAGCTGCAAAGGTTGCACTGGCTTGTGGGCTTGTGGTTGACACTAGAGAGCAGCAAAGCATGTGAATGTTTGCTGGCTCATAGAGCTGCCAGTGACTGTTCATAAATGGTCTGAAATGATTCATTTGGAGCGAATGAACCTAACTAAATCTGCCACCACCGTCTCTTCTTTTGGGATTATCACATAGCCAAAAAAGTGTTTGTGTGGTTTTGAAGGTTAGTGAGAGCGACCTGCGACATTTCTTCTCTCAGCATGGTGCTGTGAAAGAGGTGAAGATTGTGACAGATCACTCAGGAATATCAAAAGGGTGAGTTGATTGCATCATCCCTATAATGTACGGTTGGTGGCGGAAGCTGTGCCTTTCTGTCCTTTGACTCTGAGCATATTCTAAGAATTTAAAGGTTAAACCACAGTTTATTTGAATTGTCTTTTGAACAGATATGGGTTTGTCACATTTGAGACCAAAGAAGATGCACTGAAAGTCCTTCATGATGTAAGTAAAGCAGGCTGGTATGTGGGCAATTTACCTGCCAGACTTTAATAATCTAATGTGGCTTCTGCTCCCTTGAATACTGTGTTACAGGCTAATGGAATCTGTTTCAAAGACAAGAAGCTCAGCATCGGTCAGGCTGTCTGCAAACGACAAGCTTCACAAAAGAGTAAGTCTGCTGCTGATGGACCTTTGGCAGGTGGCTCACTTATTTGAATCCCTGCCATTTCCTTAATCACACAGTGGCATACCAAGCTGCAACATACCCCATTCCCCTGAGAATAGCAACTAGTTTGATAGCAAAATCCAGTCACCTCTTGGTGATCTTCTTCAAAGAGTTTGCCATGATTTCAAAATTCAAAGTACTTTTTCACTGAAAGGAGCCCTGAACTGAATAATTAAGTCTGTATGTAAACGGTCAATAAGTTGCTGACATATTTGTTGTTGAAATGCCCACTAAATGACAGCTATGGGTTCTTTCTTTTCTCAGCCAGAAGAGTCCCTGTGACCAACCTAGATCCTGTCATGCCTCAGCCGATGTCCTGTGGGACTTTCTACTTGACTACGTCCACAGGCTACCCCTACACCTACCACAACGGAGTGGCCTATTTCCACTGCCCTAACGTGAACCCTCCTGGCCACCACTGGCCTGTCAGTTCTCACTGTTATCCCACCCATGTAAAAGCTGACTGCAATAGCAATATTAAACAACTGGTCATTTAGAGACATGTTTTCATTTCATATCTTGTGTTAAAAACACCAGTTCACTTAAACTAAAGTAAGATGCTGCTACGGCAATTTGGTGTCTGTTTTTAAAACCTAAAGAGGTGCGTGATGACAGAATGATCATATTATTAGACTGATATTTTAAATCACATTTCCAGCATGACATTAATTCTTTTTACCTAGTTCCTCAGCTCCTCTCCCTCATTTAAAATTATCAGATATTTTACTGTATTTTACTCAATTTCATTAATAGTTTAGTTTATAAAATGGCTAAAAACTCTAATTACAGTATCCTAGAGCTGAAATTAATTATTTCAAATAGCTTTTTGTGTCTGAAA
Organism: Monopterus albus; assembly: GCF_001952655.1. Lineage (NCBI taxonomy): Eukaryota > Metazoa > Chordata > Actinopteri > Synbranchiformes > Synbranchidae > Monopterus > Monopterus albus. The sequence goes on from NW_018127928.1 coordinate 614,495, forward strand.
GCTAAACTTAAGCTTCCTCTCTTGCAGCCTGCACCTCCAGTGATGCTCCCTCAGTCCAATCAGCCTGTCCACCAGCACCCAGCCTATCACCACTACCCGGTCAGCTCAGCTCTTCAGTGATCTGCTGATTTCTCACTGTGTTGCTGTTTAACCAATACAGCATTGGTTGGAACATTATTGGAGTCTGTTTTTCTGCCCTGCTCTCTCCCCAGTGTGTCTCAAACCAGTATCAATGGCATGGGTGCCAGTCGTCAGTGCCATCCAGCTCAGTCATGCACTCTCAGCAATCAGAATACCTTTACCAGCCCACTGATGGGTGCTACTTCCTGCCTACTCCTCCTGTCATGGAGGACACCACACCAGAGGTACATATTTACCAAGCAAAGTCAGCCATGAAAAGACATTTGTTTAACTGTGAATGTGTAGTCAGATTTTAACAGTTTCACTATGATCCTGCTTGTTATGAGAGTTTTGTGACCTTGTTTGGATTGTCATCATATTTTTGCAGTTTGTAGAGCCCACATTGCAGCAGGTTTACCCAGTGTATCCTCAGAGGACAGAAGGAATGGCACCGTTTGTTCTGCAGCATGACCGTGGCAAGGTAAAGTCATCAGAGGGAAAAGCCTGGCTAGGCTGGCCGAGTTACAGGCTTAGGAGGATCCATGGAAGAAGATAATTGTGGACTAAAACTAGGAATTGTACACTAAGAATTAAGGCATGCAAACACCACACAGCCCTATATTAATAGTCGGGACTCGAGCAGATCCAGTTCTGTGTTTTGGACCGGACTGGTTTTTGTTCCAGTTCTGTCCTGGTTGTGTAGCCCTTTCCATGTTGCAAACCTTCGCTTAGTCCCAGTGTCCTCTTTTTCTCTACAGAATCTGTTGTTTCCACATTCACAGGTCCATCTGAAGCCAAAGTACCGCCGATACATCCATCACAAGTACTGGCACTACCTGCCAGAAGCAACAGAGCCACCGGATGCCTCCATGATTCACACCTCCCAACCTCTCATGTAGGCTCAACCCACAGACAACTTCTCAGGAGAAGAATTACGCACACAGCAGCACAACCATTCTAATCTCATCCTCCTCCATGGATTTAGCACACATATCATCAATCATCTGGTCAACAGGGCCTTGCAGCATAATGCAGTGTGCTTCTTGATTTCATAGCCTCTTTGGTTTGTCTGTTGCACTTTCTGTTCCCACCAGCTCTCCACAACCTAGGTAAGCCTGCACCTTGTCATCCTCTAAACTGGCAGCTCCCAGATCTGTTTCTCTGTTCTTGTTTTAATAGAGTTGAATGATTGACATTTATGTTACAGTGTCGTGTTGCACACTTTACGTTACAGTATATAGAGCAGTTGTGTTTAATTTCTTCTAAGTGAATATGTAAACTTTGCAATGTTACATTTGTTTTCCAGTAAATCATTTTGTTGTGATAACACATTAACTTGGTGGCATCCAAACAATGCATCTGAATTTCCAAAATATCAGATTAATAATATAAAACCTGATATCAAAATATCAGGTTTTATATTATTAATGCACAACAACTATCTAGGTTTTTCAGGTTTAATGATGCAGTCAGGACATTACTACAGCATCACATCACTAACCTGTTCAGGTTCTTAGATTTTCCCAAAACTAAGTTAAATATGAATGTCAGAAGGTGCAATTAAAATACATTGTGCCCTTCAAATTTATTTACTTTTTTACTTGGTAAAACTCAGCTTAGTCTAAAAAAACCGTGTGCACAATATTGAAAGATGTTGGCTCTTTATAAAGGAGCGATGCTGCACATCCTCTGTGGATCAGTGATCACATTTATTTAGGAGGACATTGAAAAAGCAGCAATGTTGATCTTATATTAGAGTATAGCTGTTGAGGCTCACTGAGTCAGTCCTAACAGTATTCGGATGCTCTGATTGAGCCGCTGCATCTTGTCGCCTCTGCTCGGCTTTATCATTGTTGAGACCTCATGAGTCTCTGATCCACTGTCTGCTCCATCCTCAGCCACTTAGCTTGAGAGCAGTGCTTAAAAAAAACCTTTCTACCATTTTGCAGTCTGGTGATGGGTAGAATTTTGTGTGTGGTATTGATACTGGTCTGTGGCCTATATGTGTTTGAAACCAGCTCTCAGTGGTGTAGAACCAGCTGTATTTTCAAAACAGTACAGCTGTGACAGTTTAGTGTATTCTGTATATAACAGGCTGGTTGATAGGTGTATGTTAAAGTGCAGAATTAATTTGTCAAAGTATACTCATTATTTAGCAGTTTTGTATTTCACAAATCATAACTTTACATTTGGAAATATGTCTGAGAGTTTGCTAAAAACAAAATGTAATGACATTAAACAAATTTGAGCAGTAACACATCTACAAGTCAGGATCTTAAGCAAAGAACGTGTTTAGAGCAACTGCCTCAAGTGAAGTTGCTTTTTGCTGTGCTAGCGAGCAGTTGGGCCTCACTTGCACCCTGCTTTCAAAGCTGCTCGCCCAGGGTTGGTGTGTTTTTGACGTGCACAGTCTGATCTGACCTGGAAGTGACCTACTGCTAAACCACCCAAGTTACATCTGGTGACATCCCAGTGTGTCCCAGCTGCTTTTTGGTGTCAGCGGTGTGAAAAGAGATCAATTTTCTTTGACTTAAAAGTGCTCATCAAAAAGTTGTTAAGAGGAGATAAGAAGTTGCACAAAGCCTGAGATATATAAATGTCGCTGGACAGTCTCACAACAGATTGATTCAAGTTTGGTTTCTTTGTGCTTGTGCTATAGTTTTATCAATAATAAAGAAGTAATAGAAATGCATAATTGAGATACTTGTTGCAGCAAGTGATTAGAAAATGCTTTGTTTCTGTTCTTCTCTTAGAGGTTAGGTGTTAACATCAGCGAAGATTTGTTAATTTTATAGCGTTACCGCCGTTCATATTGTGCACATGCTTTAGATTTGAAGGCTGTTTCTTTGAGTCCACCTTGAAAATAAATTGAAATAAAATTTAAATGACAGATACCCATTTTATTATAAAATATTTTCATGGCATATTTTACTGTGAAACTCCTCAGTCCTCATTCTTTAATTCCATTTTATATTTGTGCTGATAATTTGTGTAAAATGTGTCCCAAGTCTTAAAATCTACAGGAACACACTGACATTTTCACTGTGCTTTTAAGATATTGCCTTTTGTCTGATCATATTTTGTACTCTGTATTTTGTTTTGTGGTCAAACTGTTTTCTAAGGCTCTTGAACGCAGTGGGCGTATTGTATAACCAAAATACTACAATATTTTTGTGATCTGTTTATATTTGTTTTTTGTGATTTGTGTGCAGTACTTATTTAACAGCACATCGCATGACTGCCAGTCACTTGTTTTAACATTATTTCCAGTTCTTGAATGGAAATAAAGGTTTCCTGTGGTTTAGTGGCTGTTTGCATTCATATGAAACGGTGCTACATTAGTGAGTGATATCATGGTCGTGACTGGAAACCAGTGGCTTTGATCAGTGGTTTGTGTATCATTTGACAATTGGCTAAAACCTCTGATCTGAAATGTGCAATATCTAATTAGGTAATGAGACTCAAGTGATGTAGAACTGCTTTTCCATGAAGATGGGGGGGCACACAAGAAGCAGGTTTAAATGAGAATGAGACCAGGATAGTCAAGTCAAAAGTGTTTATTGTCATATGCACAGTGAGGAAACGTGTTTCCCTGTACAATGAAATTCTTACTTCGCCGTCCACATGAATGCCAAACAATACAAGTGAAATATAAAGTGGATAAGTAGGTAACACAAAATCTAAGGCACTTTAAAACAGCCAATGAAAGAAGCATCAGGGTATCCTAAACATTATGGGTCATGCTCTAGAAATGCTAAACATATTTCCCATAATGCAATGTGATGGCATCTCTTGAGCAAACACGCCAATAACCGCTCACGTCCAGTTTGTAATTCAGGCTTTCTGTTAAAAATGACTTCACCCAGTCCAAGCCAGCATAACCATGATGGCATCACTGTGACCTCATCAGGGCTATTTTCTGACATGTGACCATTTCCCTTTAACACTGATTGACAGCATTATTGGGTCACCATGTTTTTAACCCTTATCTCAATGATCTGAAGCGTTTGAAACGGTAAAATGTATCTATGTGAGGACCCACTGGTAGAACGAGTCGGGGGCAATGTGCTATGGGCATTGATGAATCAGGGTTTTTATTTGTATGAATGGGATCAAGACCTTGGCAGGGATGCAAAAGCACCAAATGCCTGCTCATTAGAATAACAAAAGATGGAATCTCATGACCTTGGATTGAGGTCTATAAAACAGCCATGTGTCAGCTCTCTGCGCATGAGCTTCATAATGCTTATGAGCACAGTGACAGAAGAAGTCTGTAGGTGGGACCTTTTATATTTGTGTAATGCACCTTATTCTAACAGCCTTCAAAAAACATGCACACCTCAGTTTTTAAGATTGCTAGTAAATAAAGGCATCAGATAGCCTTTATTGCCATTTACTGAGACATTTAGTAGATGAGATAAATGCAAATATCACAGCAGAAATGCAGGCAAGACTCGGTAACTTCGTTTAATTGAGTGCTGCTTCTCTATAGACTTTTTCATGGATGCAGTGCAAGACCAGAGAGAGCTCATATTCAGCATTGTCATTATTTGAATATATATACTTTATGGTTTGTGTATTTTTTTTTTTTAGTAATTCTATTCTATAACTGTGTGCAGCTCCTTAACTTTTTCGGTGCATTTAATGTACTAGAACATGATGGCAGAAGCTTGTTCTGGTCCTGGTGTATAACGTTAGGAGTCTTCCTAAATGAAATGGACACAGCATTTTGTGCTGATAGTGTGAGCACCAACACCCCCCCACCCCCCGGTCACTAGCACAGTGATGTTTTGATCAGTAGTGATGAACATGTGACAACTGGACAACAATAACTCATCATCCCATGGTGGTGTGTGGCTATGCGTAACTAGATTTGTGTTATAAAACCTATTTGTATGACAATACTTTCTGCTGTGCCATCACACAGCTACTTTATATAAAAGGCCAGCAGCACAGAGCATGTTCAGCATCAGTCTGGCCCCCACTGATCCAACAATGGGAAAGGTAAGCTTTTCATGTGTTGTTACTGAAAACATAGACTGAGATGTTTTTAACTGGTAACTAATTTAATCACCGCTTTGACATTTACAGATCATTTTCTACGAGGACAGAAATTTCCAGGGTCGTCACCATGAGTGCATGAGCGACTGTGCTGACCTGCACCCCTACTTCAACCGCTGCAACTCCATCCGGGTGGAGAGCGGCTGCTTCATGGTGTATGAGAGACCCCACTACCTGGGCCACCAGTACTTCCTCCGCAGGGGGGAGTACTCTGACAACCAGCGCATGATTGGCATCAATGACTGCATCCGCTCCTGCCGCATGATTCCCACAGTAAGCCTCATTCTTCTGGTGTGAAAGAGATATCTAGACAATTAATTAGTGTAAAAGCAATGGGTTAAGGAAAGAAAGCCTATAATACTGGAATTTAAATAAATATAGAATACATTTGACCTGTATTTCAATGCTTAGCTAGAGAAAGTATGCAGGAATGGCAGTGTGGCAGTTATGAAATATATAGCGTTGATGAGTAAGCTTATCTTTGTCTAGTTTGAAGGACTTTTTGCAACAAAATTTATGGCTGATAAAAATTCCCCAAAAAGCAAAAAACATCCATTTTAACAGTGTTATTTCCACAACTCGGGGACAGCTGTTTAAACCCCACCCATTTAGTACTCCATGCAGCTGGATGATGAAAAACTTCTGGATAAGACAGCTTCTGCAACCATTCTTAGTGTGATTCTGTGTGTTATAACTACTGTATCTGCAGGTGGGGATTCATACTTGAGGAAAATGTATGGACCATTTTATGTGGTAAATCACCAGTTCAGAACTGTACAGCACATTAGACAAAACAAAGACTGACTCACACATGTTCTTCCTGCAGCTCCGTGGTTCCTACAAAATCAGATTGTATGAGCGTCCAGACATGGGCGGCCAAATGCAGGAGGTGAGTGACGATTGCCCTAATGTCCAGGACCGCTTCCGTCTGTCTGACATTAACTCATGCAGTGTGGTCGATGGCCACTGGCTGCTTTAAGACGAGCCCAACAACAGGGGAAGGGCCTACTATCTGAGACCTGGCGAATACCGCCGATACAGCGACTGGGGAGGTGCCAGTCCAAAGATCGGCTCACTCAGGCGAATCACTGACTTCAGCTAGAAGATTTCTGAATCTTCGTCTGTCCTCAATAAACATGCTGGGATTAAACCACGTGTGTGCCTCTGCATCCATCCTCTGTTTATCAGCATGAGTTCCATGCATCTTCTCTGTAACATTTGATTCTCTCATGAAATGATCATCGTATAACAGTAGTCTGGAAAATGTAGTTTTGCACCATTTGTCTAAACTGCATACTGTCTTCTCTAGTAGAAACCAAATGTGACAAAGCCCATCAGCAAACCTTTCAAATAACAAATCCTCTGAAAGACAAAGGAGTTGAGAGAACTGTTGTTATTGGATAGCTTTATTGACACTGCTTCAGAAACAGCGCAGACAACAGCTTCCTCACATAGTGATACGTCTGATGGATCCCACCCTGGGACTCATGCTTCCCCACTCAGTAAACCGCCTGTATTCACCGGGGCGCATCAGGTACTGGCGTCCCCTGTAATTGGGATGCTCATAGAAGATCCAGTAGCCATCCATCACGTTGCAGGAATAGATGTCGTTGTGATGGAAGCGTTCATACAGGAAGGGGCAGTCATCAGTTATCTCCATCATCTGACCTCCGAACTCTTGGCGCTCATAGACCATCATTCTGTGAGAGCCTTGGTGCTGCAAAAAAGACAAGGTGATCTATTTCCCCTGAGATCAGTGAAAGATTATCAAAAGGTGAAACTGCCCGACCGAGGCTTACCACAGGGATCATACGACAGGATTGCACGCAGCTGTTGAATCCCATCCAGTACTGGTAGTCTGAATAGTCACCCCTCCTCAGGAAGTATTGATAGCCCATGTAGTTGGGTCTCTCATAGACCATCCAGTCGCCACTGTCCACTCTGATTGAGTTGCAGCGGCTGAAGTGGGAGTGCAGGTCAGAGCACTCGCTGCTGCACTCAAAGGAGCGACCCTGGAAGTTCCTGTCCTCATAGAAGATAATCTGGAAGCACACCGATGGAGGGATTATTAGATGTTTTGAAAAGTATTGCATCAAGTTAAAGAAAATATGTATACTATACCACATGGAACAGTGGCTCCAGTTCACTGGTTTGGGCTGAATAAGCCATGCAGGTATGCAGAAGCACAACAAAGCCAGCGGCCTTACCTTGCCCATTGTGTTGGCTGACCTTGGTCACACTGTAGCAGTAGCTGCAGACTGCCACACTGCCTTTATAATCCATGATGACCTGTGCCATTGTGATTCAGAACAATGACCGGGCTCGTCAGCTTTTGCTGTCAGAACCGCTTTTTGTTTGTGGTTTGTGGTCAACAAAGCAAATATGCTGTTTTCCTTTGAGCAGAGGTGCCCTTCTGTTTGATAATGGAATGCTCTTGAATACACTATAGATAAAACAACAATCTATCCTGATATACATATATATTTTGATTTCAATAAACTGAAATGAATATATTTATGTCTTAAGTAAGTTAGCTTTGATAATCAAATAAGAAACTCAGTTTTATTATGGTTTATTTTACATCTGATTAGTTTTTTTTTGTTTACTACAGAGCACATAATATTAAACAACATGTGAAAGCTGTGTACATTCTGTTTGCCCAAGGCTCCAGTGATTCTCTCATAAAGTCCACACAACAAAGATGCTGGCCTTTCAGCATGGTGCTGCTTTGTGAACACAGCCACCACTGCCTTGTCTGTGCACACAGCAGCACTCTTTATGAATCAGAGGCCATTATTGTCTTCATGTCAACATAATAGCTTGTTTGACGTAGCTTCTAGGTCTTTATGTTTTACTTTTTGGCTCCAATCCCCCCATATTGTGTTGTTCTTTATGGACTAAGCTCCAGAATGTTATTTCTATACAATCTACACGTGCGTGCATTGACTGTGTACTGTAGAGCTGCTCAGCTAAGAGTGTGAACAGTTGTTAAACACACATGTATCAGTACAATTATTTGTATGAGTGAAATTTTGTCTTGACAGTTTTAAATTCTGAATATTATGTGAATTCTGTGCATACTGTTTAAATGGAGTTAAAGTTAAAACAAACTAATCAGCGTATCTGTTTTGCTTCCATCGGCATAAGCAAGGTAGCTCAGGGATCAAGCATGGAAGTTCATTTTGCTTTTAGTGTGCCAGTAAATCCACTCTCTAGCTTGAACGAAGATTGTTTTGTAAAGGTTTGGGGCTGTTGCTTTTGTTGTTGTTTTTCTCTGCTGCTAGATTCTGTGCTAAACTAGTCTAAAACCATCCTGGACATCTCTGTACCAGAGACGCAGATGTGGAAGTGGTATTGACCATCTCACCTAATTCTAAGTCAGAGTGAGCAGACTGCTCCTTTACACTACATTGCTGACTGCCTCATACTCATATTTACCACAGGGACAATACAGCAGGACTGAATGCAGTCACTGAAGCTGATGGTATTCTGATACTCAGGATATCCTCCGCTGGCTCGTGAAATTGGGTTTACAGATCATGAGCGTCCCACTCTCTACCCTGCAGAAGCTGCATCGAGTCAGGTGAGGTTTCCTCCTCAAAGGGGATGACCTAGAGATATGAACAAACACTTTGATTGGGTCCAACATTATAAACCTCTCCAGAGCTAAATGTACTGTACAAGCGAGTTCTGTGATTATCACGGTAGTAACACAGCGCTGTATAGCAGAGGTTATGTGCTACAGTTATTATTGAGCTACAGAGTCATTTTCTGTGTCGTGCACTGGCTGGTGCAGACATCTGTACCCTTCATTACCTTTTCAGTCATGGTCACGCTATTTGATTTCTGTTCTTGTCACTAGTGAGCTGCTGCCTTTTATGCATCATGTGACATGCAAAGAATCTGCAGCTCAATTGTATGGAATAACTGAGTCAGCTCAGCAGCAGAAGCCCCTCCTGCATTATGCATCAAAGCTGCAATCAGTCACATTGCACAGCAGTGGTTTTACAGTATCAAAGTAAACTCCGAGGTCACTGCATCGCTTTTGTATTGTTGTGCCATTATTGTCATTATGGGGCCCAGTATATCAAGTCGCCTTAATTTAAAGCTATAATGTGAAAAGTTTGAAAGAAGAAATAATACAAACCTCTACTTACAATGAAAGGCTGTAACAATAAAACACAGCACTACTCAGGTCACTGCATTCACTCTATGTTTGTCCGCCCACAGTAAGAGAAACTGTGCCTCCTGCTAATCTGTCACTCCACACACAGAAAGCAAAGGGCATACTTCAAAATATGTTTATTTGCAACCCACAGGTGAATAAATGACATTCAGCACATCTCCATGTTGCGTCTGATGGAGCTGATTCTCAATATGCTGCTCAACCCCATGTCTCTCAGGTCCCTGTACTCTCCTGGCCTCACGTATATCATGCACTCTCTTTAGTTGGGCTGTTCGAACATTAGCCAGTGGCCGTCCATCACGTTGCAGGACTGGCAGTCAGACATGTAGTAACGATCCTGAAGAGACTCGCAGTCGACCATCAGCTTGTGCATCTGGCCCCTGAAGTTCTCCCTTTCATAGATCCTCATCCTGAACTGTCCCCTGTGCTAGTGGAGGAAAACAAGACCTGATATTAATCCTTTGATTGTTTTGACCACCATTCTTTTTTCACAGGCGGTTTAGTGTGTCCAGTTCATCTAACATGCATGCCTTTGGACTGGGTGGAAATCAGATCTGATGCCCCAGCTATGTGGCTAATTCAAACCATGGGGACCAGACTGTGATATTATTTGCAGTGAATAAAGCCTGAACAAAATGTGCAGTTCACAAAATGTCTTACCATGGGGATCATGCGACAGGAGCGAATGGTATCCATCATTGCCATACGCATCATGCCCCTCATGCTCCCCATGCACTGAAAATCAGAGTACTCCCCTCTCCTCAAAAAGACCTGGTTACCCATGTAGTTGGGGCGGTCATACACCACGAAGCACCCGCTGTCCACCCAGCAGGATATGCAGTAGTTCGGTGCATGTGGATGTCGGAGCAGTCACTGCTGCACTCATAGGTGCGTCTCTGGAAGTTCCTGTCCTCATAAAACTAATCTGCAGCAACATAAAATAAACCGTTATTAGATCACAGCACCCCAGAACAGACTCTTGAAAGATTTATTACAGTATGTCTGTTATTGATGAGCAATGCATTGGCACAACAGTGCATCACACTGTTGATTTGCTGCTACTTCTACACATCTTTTGACATTATACAAGCATGTGATAAGTATTACCCTGCCCATTGTGGTGGTTTTAGTTTGTGCAAATAATGCCAACCCATCGCCACTTTTATATGCACTATCAACCACAGACTGCCTTGCACACCTTTGTGCGAAACATCATGACTCATCACGAGGTTCACATGGGCCCGCATTCATTTTTGTGCAGCACAACTCAGTAGCTGTTGTACAGTACTGTATGTTGAATGTGGTTTCAGGAGGTCATGCAAGGTCAGGTGCATAACCTCAAACGGCATATTAACTAAGTTTTTATCTTCCAAATGCTACAAGGCCAACACACTATTAAGTCGTGGAATACACTCTACAGTGGTGTGAAAAAGTATTTGCCCCCTTACTGATTTCTTATCTTTTTGCATGTTTGTCACACTGTAATGTTTCAGATCATCAAACAAATTTAAATATTAGTCAACGATAACACAAGTAAACACATCATGCAGTTTTTAAATGAAGGTTTTTATTATTAAGGGAAAACAAAATCCAAAACTACAAAACCCTGTGTGAATAAGTGTTTGCCCCCTAAACCGAATAACTGGTTGGGCCACCCTTAGCAGCAACAACTGCAATCAAGCGTTTTCGATAACTTGCCATGAGTCTGCCACAGCGCTGTGGAGGAATTTTGGCCCACTCATCTTGGCAGAATGGTTGTAAGTCAGCCACATTGGAGGGTTTTCGGGCATGAACCGCCTTTTTAAGGTCATGCCACAGCATCTCAATTGGATTCAGGTCAGGACGTTGACTAGGCCACTCCAAAGTCTTCATTTTGTTTTTCTTCAGCCATTCAGAAGTGGACTTGCTGGTGTGCTTTGGATCATTGTCCTGCTGCAGAACCCAAGTTCGCTTCAGCTTGAGGTCACAAACGGATGGCCGGACATTCTCCTTCAGGATATTTTGGTACACAGCAGAATTCAGGGTTCCATTTATCACAGCAAGTCTTCCAGGGCCTGAAGCAGCAAAACAGCCCCAGACCATCACACAACCACCACCATATTTTACTGTTGGTATGATGTTCTTTTTCTGAAATGCGGTGTTACTTTTACACCACACATAATGGGACACACACCTTCCAAAAAGTTCAACTTTTGTCTCGTCTGTCCACAGAGTATTATCCCAAAAGTCTTGGGGATCATCAAGATGTTTTCTGGCAAAACTGAGACGAGCCTTTATGTTCTTTTTGCTCAGCAGTGGTTTTCGTCTTGGAACTCTGCCATGCAAACCATTTTTGCCCAGTCTCTTTCTTATGGTGGAGTCATGAACACTCACCTTAACTGAGGCAAGTGAGGCCTGCAGTTCTTTGGATGTTGTTGTGGGGTCTTTTGTGACCTCTTGGATGAGTTGTCGCTGCGCTCTTGGGGTAATTTTGGTCGGCTGGCCACTCCTGGGAAGGTTCTCCACTGTTCCATGTTTTCGCCATTTGTGGATAATGGCTCTCACTGTGGTTCGCTGCAGTCCCCAAGCTTTAGAAATGGCTTTATAACCTTTTCCGGACTGATAGAGCTCCATTATTCTCTTTCTCATTTGTTTTTGAATTTCTTTGGATCTCGGCATGATGTCTAGCTTTTGAGGATCTTTTGGTCTACTTCACTTTGTCAGGCAGGTCCTATTTAAGTGATTTCTTGATTGCGAACAGGTGTGGCAAGAGAAATTGAACTCAGGTGCGATAAACCAGTGTTTTGACAGGGGGGCAAACACTTGTTCACACAGGGCTCTATAGTTTTGGATTTTGTTTTCCCTTAATAATAAAAACCTTCATTTAAAAACTGCATGATGTGTTTACTTGTGTTATCTTTGACTAATATATAAATTTGTTTGACGATCTGAAACATTACAGTGTGACAAACATGCAAAAAGATAAGAAATCAGTAAGGGGGCAAACACTTTTTCACACCACTGTATATCTTTTTTGTTGAATGCTGCTAGGGTACCCCAAGGTTCATGTTCATCTCTAGATCCAATCTTCACACCATATGAATTAAATAGTTGAAGGTGCTGGAAGCCAGCATAAAACCTGATATTCAAGTCACAATAACTAGATTCTGACATAGAGTAAAGTCTGCCACATTATAGTGCTGCTAGGTGCCACAATATAGACTGATGACTCAGGTGTCAGCGCAAACCATGTGGAGGTTGTATGGCTGTGCAATGTATAAAAAGTTAAAAGCACCAATGCTGAAGCTGTACATCTGACATTAGCACACAAATATCATGACCATGGGGAGGGTAAGTGGAACTTTCAAAACATCTGATGCACAATATTAATATGATTCATCCATCCATTTTCCTCTGCTTATCCGGAACCGGGTTGCGGGGGCAGCAGTCTAAGCAAAGATGCCCAGACTTCCCTCTCTCCAGACACTTC
>NW_018127928.1:627534-642796 GCF_001952655.1 Monopterus albus
GGGATCTTGCCCTTTCGGTCATGACCCAAAGTTCATGACCATAGGTGAGAGTCGGAACGTAGATTGACCAGTAAATCGAGAGCTTCGCCTTACAGCTCAGCTCCTTCTTCGCCACGATGGACCGGTACATCGACCGCATTACTGCAGAAGCTGCACCGATCCACCTGTCAATCTCCTGTTCCATCCTTCCCTCACTCGTGAACAAGACCCCAAGATACTTGAACTCCTCCACTTGAGGCAGGAACTCTCCACCAACCTGAAGGGAACAAGCCACCCTTTTCCAGCTGAGAACCATGGCCTCGGACTTGGAGGTGCTGATTCTCATCCCAGCCACGTCACACTCAGCTGCAAACCGCCCCAGTGCACGCTGGAGGTCCTGGTTTGTTGGAGCCATCAGGACGAAATCCTGTGGTCCCCAAACCAGACTCCCTCTGGCCCCTGGCTGCACTTAGAAATTCTGTCCATAAAAATAATGAACAGAATCGGTGACAAAGGGCATCAAAGGGCGTCCTGAAGCGCTGGACGGTTTGCCAGAATTTCTTCAAGGCTGACCGATTGTCCCTCTCCATGGCCTCACCGAACTCCTCCCAGACCCAAGTTTTTGCCTCCACAACCACCCGGGCTGCAGTCTACTTGGCCTGCCGGTACCCATCAGCTCCAACCAGGCTCGAAAGGTCTCCTTCTTCAGCTTGACGGCATCCCTTACTTCCGATGTCCACCACCGGGTTTGGCGATTGCCGCTGTGACAGGCACTGGAGCCCTTACAGCCACAGCTCCAAGCGGCTGCATCAGCAATGGAGGTGGAGAACATGGTTTATTCTGACTCAATGTTTCCAATGTTTCTGCATGTCTGACTGCCAGTCCTGTAACGTGATGGACAGCTACCGGTGTTGATGTTTGAGCAGCCCAGCTACAGAGGCAGGATGCTGTACCTCAAACCAGGAGGGTACAGGAACCTCAGAGCGATGGGGATGAGCAACGTGACAAGGTTCAGCTCCATCAGGTGCATTGTCCTACATCTGCTATGAGGAGAAATAGAGCAAAGTTAAAATCCAATGTTTCTTTATGTTATTTGAGTCCAAACTAGCCATTTATTAAAAAGCCAACAGTTACTTCTACTGGTTCGGCCTGCGCGTCTGCCCATGACTTGTACTTTAAGAGAAGAGAAATCCATCAGTGAACATTTACTTATTTTTTGTGAAAGTTCTTTTGCATTAGCATGGTAACACAGTTGTCACCAGGCACTTTGTTTATGGAGGCTCTGACATTCAGTTGGTGAGAGTGAGGCAATAAACTGACATAAATATAAATATTATGAAAAGGATCATTAGGTTGTTTGCCCATTACAATATTCAGCCGCTGACTCAGACGAGTTTCCCATAAGCACAACACACCAAACAAAACAGTCGCTGATTGCAACTCTATGATGAGATCTGTGATTTTCACAGTGCTGAGCTTAAGTGCACAGGATTTGTAATCAGCTAAAAAAAAAAAGGCAAACACAAAACACCTGTCCATAAATGGCAGCAGCTGGTCTGTACTTTGGATAACAAGGTATTTGAAGGAAAGTACTGTAGATATTTGTTGCAGGCCAATATATGACCTGAATTTTTGGCTAAATGTGGCATTACCTGCATTACCATGTCCTTTAACTGACCTTTAATCAACACAGTAAATATGATGGAAGTCTGCACTTTTGCTGCTAAACAACCTGGATTAGAATCACTGACTCCATTCCTGAAACTAATAGGCTCTTGGCAAAGCCACAGGTGAATGCTTTGCCAACGCTGAAGTTTCTCAAATAGAAAAACTACTCAAACTTTTCAGTTAATAAATTCACAAAGGACATTTCTTAGACATGGGCATTTAAAAGTGTGTCAATGAGCCAATGAAATGTGTACATTTCACTGTGTGACACTGACCCTCTGCCTTCACTGTTTCAGAAGGTGTTTGCATCATCAGACTGGAACAAAGGCAAATCAAACCGCACCAAGCCATTTTACTGATAAGTAGCTCTACCTCATTTGGGTATCAAAGACTTGCCACACTCTGCACATTTTGTTTATCGATAAATACTTTGTTGGGGCTACAGCAAAGAATGAGGTTTTGAGTGGGGACCAAATGGGGACATAGGATAAAATCTACCATGACCATTTGTTTATTTAGTATGGATGTATGTTTAGTTTCACTATGTGTTTACACTTTTTTCCTTTCTTTGTAACAGATCACATTTTTTGAGGAGAAAAAATTCCAGGGCCGCTGCTACAACTGCAGCAGTGACTGTGCTGACCTGCACACATACTTCAACCACTGCAGCTCCATCCAGGTGGAGAGCGGTGTGTGGGTGATCTATGAGTGACCCGACTACAATGGGCTCCAGTACACCCTCAGCCCTGGGGAGTACATGGACAACCAGCAGTGGGTGGCTTTCAGCAACAGCATCAAATCCTGCCATGCCATAAAGAATGTAAAAGCGCTCATTCTTCAAGCGGTATTTTAGATGACTGTATAGTTACAGGAGAGTGTCAGAAAATATGAGCAGTGAACAGCAGGACAGGAATGCACAAGGGCAGAGGACTCGCCTTTGTAAAGGCTGTGAAGCCAACAGACTAAACAAGTGGTCAATAGCAGGCACATTTGGCAGCAAGTTAGACAAGAAAATGACACACAGCTTTTTATCATCTTTCAGCAAGTTCTTTTTACAGCCTGCAATATTTTCGTTCAGTCGTCTCCTCAGCAGCAGTAGGCAGCTGTTTTCACCAGAAAACTAAGGATAACCTGGTTGTATGATACCCACCCAGCTCCAAACAGCAGACAAAATTAGCAACTAGCTAGTGAACATAGTGGAGCATTTTTAGTAAATAGCCAGGTATATTTCTCAGGTGTTGGCAGAGACCCAAGCAGAGCTAAAAGGACGCTGAGTGTTGGACTTAAAGTCATCAAATCACCACAGAAATTACTCCAACTGAATGCTAATGTTGCTCTGTGTCTGCAGGTTGTGAAAAGTGAGATTTGCTTAATTTGCTTAACCATTAGCTGCGCCAACTTTGCAAGGCCACAATATGTGATTTTTGGCCCCCAAGTGATCACTTCATCTTTTATCTGCCCTATGACCTGAACATAAAGGGATCTCCTCATTAGACCAGCAAAAGACCTAGATACTGTACATATTTTTTATACTGATCAAAATTTGTCATTAACATTTATATTAAGAACTGCCAGTTATCGTTAAATATGTGAAAGTTTAGATGTTTTCTCAATCAGTTTTTGTAAAGCTGTTTGTGTTGAGATAACATTTACCTGTAGTTCTCAAAGTAGGATATCAAAAAACAGTTCGTTTTGTGCTGACACCAAAACTTGAAGCTATTGAAAAATAGCACAGAGCCAGTTCAGTTTCATGCAGCTCTTTTTGTCTTTCAGGTTTATGTCAGTGTGTGGGAGCTGAGGTTGTACGAGAGGGCAGATGGTGGAGTGCTCTGACGACTGTCCTTCAGCGTTCGATACCTACAAGCTACGTGAGGTTTACTCCTGTGTGGTGACCGATGGCGCCTGGGTCTTCTACGACCTCCCCAACTACAGGGGACACCAGTACCTCCTAAAGTGAGGTGAGCACCAGCAGCACAGCGACTGGGCGGCATCATCGCCTGGTGTCGGCTCTTTCCGCAGGATCACAGAGTTTTAACTCTGACACGTGACCTTTTCAGATACCAGTGCCTTGCAAAAATATTCATCCCCGTTGAATTTTTCCACATTTTGTCACATTACAACCACAAACTTAAATGTATTTTATTGAGATTTTATGTGATAGACCAACACAAAGTATTGCATAATTGTGAAGTGGAAGGAAAATGATACATGGTGTTCAAAATTTTTTACAAATAAAAATCTGAAAAGTGTGGCGTGCATATGTATTCAGCCCCCTTTACTCTGATATCCCTAAATAAAATCCAGTGCAACCAACTGCCTTCAGAAGTCACCTAATTAGTAAATAGATCCACCTGTGTGTAATTCAATCTCAGTATAAACACAGCTGTTCTGTGAAGGTCTCAGAGGTTTGTTAGAGAACATTAGTGAACAAACAGCATCGTGAAGACTAAGGAACACACCAGACAGATCAGGGATAAAGTTGAGAAGTTTAAAGCAGGATTAGGTTATACAAAAACCAAGAGTCCCATGGTAACTCTGGAGGAGCTGCAGCTCAGGTGGGACAATCTATTCACAGGACAACTATTAGTCATGTACTCCACAAATCTGGCTTTTATGGAAGAGTGGTGAGAAGGAAACCATTGTTGAGAGAAAATAAGTCCCATTTGCAGTTTCCCAGGAGCCATGTAGGGGACACAGCAAGCATGTAGAAGAAGGTGCTCTGGTCAGATGAGACCAAAATTGAACTTTTTGGTCTACATGCAAAAAGCTATGTGTGGCAGAAACCTAACACTGCACACCAACCTGAACACACCATCCCCACCATGAAACATAGTGGTGGCAACATCATGTAGTGGGGATGCTTTTCTTCAGCAGGTACAGGGAAGCTGGGCAGAGTTGATGGAAAGATGGATGGCACTAAATACAGGGCAATCCTGGAAGAAAACTTGTTAGAAGCTGGATGCTCTCCATCCGATTTGACTGAACTGGAGCTACTTTGCAAAGAAGAGCAGGCAAAAATTGCAGTCTCTAGATGTGCAAAGCTGGTAGAGACATACCCTCAAAGACTTGCAGCTGTAATTGCAGCGAAAGGTGCTTCGACAAAGTATTGACTCAAGGGGGCTGAATACATATGCACGCCACACTTTTCAGATTTTTATTTGTAAAAGTTGAAAGAAAACTAAACAAACTACAGAAGAACAGGCCTCATTTTAATTTTTTAGATTACAAATAATCACAAGACTAAATATATGTTAAAATGAAACAGGACAGAGAGAGAGAACATCGTATGATACATATGTGAACATATTACAGTGCAGCCTTATGGGATTCATCCTCTGGAGCCATAATTAGGGGCCACCCAGCTATCGGGATACAGAGGATGTTGGCACAAGAGCCATCTTGTGGTGTAAGAGCTTCATTACACAGGACAGGACACAGGTGCCTTCATGCTCTAAAGGACATAAATAAACAGATAAAAAATGTGTTGTTTGTTTTGTTATGTTGACATAGTAAGTCAGCACAATTTATATAAGCATTATCATATAATCTTACATAAAGTTACATTTATCAGATAATTTCTATTTGTGTTTGTGTTTTAGTAAGTTAAAAACATCTCTGTATATTTATACTATAGTATAATATAGTATATTTATCTAGTCAGTTTATAGTCAGTCAAAGCTATAAGAGAACAGGCCATATATCAGTATAATTCTCATTTGTTTTTTTTCACACTTGTTCATACTATGTGTTTAAGAAATATTAAAAAAGAACATTCATCATATTAAGTATTGCTATTTTAAACCATTAGAAAACACTGAGAAATAGTATTACTGCAGAGATCAGATGGAAAAATATCATAAACACAACCTTCAGACACATTTGATAAGAAACTGTAAGACTTCAGTGTGTAATTTCCTGTTACAGGAGATGTTAAACTCTATCATGCTTGTTGATCTGCCAAAACGGAAGAGTAAAAGTCAATGATGGTGTGTGTACATAGCAGTAGACAGGCGAGTAAACAGGAAGCGTAAATCAGTAACAGAGGCGCTGAGCTCAGCTGATGTTTAAACTTTTATCGTTGCACAGATCCACTCTGGCGTTGCCCCAGTGCTGATCAGGCAGTTTCTGAGTAGAAGATAAATACCACCTAAGCAGGTCATTCACTCAGACTTTATAAGAAGGGACTTTTACTTTGAAAAATAAAAACTAATAAAATGTCTTTTGCAAGAAAAGACAAAGCAACCCTATTTTAAAGTAAGGTTTAAGATGCAGCAGTAAATGCTTTACTCTGTTGGTTGGATTCTCATTAACTAGTTTTTTGTATTTGGTAAAACGTGACTTTATTGAATAGTATGGATTCTTAATACAAAATATGATAAATTAATTATGGTGTATTATTATAGATTAGAATGTAATCAAATAAAATGAATGTAATCTAATAAAATTCTGCAGTTATGCCATACACTCTGATTCAACTAAACCGTTCCAATAAGTTATTGCTATTTTTATTGTTCACTCATTATTTAATTTATTCAAGTTTTGTTTATTTATTGCTCTCGTACTTTATTTACTTAGTGCTCTGGCCCTTTAAAAGAGCTGTGGATCCATGAATGAAACGCAGTCATTCATAAAAAAGCACAGACAACGGACGTCAGAGCAGCCTTGAAGACGATTGGCTCGCTCCTTTGACTGGCTTCATGTTTTGGCCAATGGTAGGGCAGCACAGGGATCGCTCTAGATCCAGCCACCAGAACTCTTCATTGAGAAAAGTCCACAGGCGAGTTCTTATCCAAGGAACTACGTGGGGATGTGGGGGAGGAAATCTGCGTTGAGTTTATTTTACACTGCCAAGACACTTCACTAATCAAGTGAGTCATTGCGTGATTATACAGTCGCTTTAATAAAAGCTGGGCGTACGTGCGTGGGCTTGCTTTATTCGATTGCATGAACGCTAACCGCAGCGTTGTGGCTTGTTTGTTGCTGGCAGTGAGGGGGCAGACAGAGAGGCGAACGCCATTTTCTGATAATCAAAGTCAATATTGCGTCCATTTCCCCGCATCTGGCAGCTTTGCAGAGCGGTGTTTCCGTTTGCAGCAGCCGTCGATACGGCCTGTCCGCGCCGTGAACCTTTCTCCGGGCTCTGTGGCACATTTCTCAGGTCCCCTCCCCGCGGGGGTCACATTTCACTTAACTGAGAAAAACAAGGAGGTCTCACGATATGTGCGTCACGACAAACTCCATTTACAAATCGTTCATGTTAACGTCGCGTATGTTGCATTGAATACGGGTGAAAACGCAAAGAAAAGGACTCTCGTCTTTTCATGTTGATGTCTTTCCAGCAAATACCCCGAACTTCAATCACAAGTTTTGGTCTTTATACACTATATTTCTCAGACAAAGCAGCTGTAGCCAGACGTGCTGTTTTTAATCCACTGTATCCACCAAAGTAATTATGATAAACGGGGCTTATAATTAAAGCTTTTCACTTTCATCTCACGAGATGTTTTGTTCATAATGTAGTTCAACCCACATGCTGGGATGGATATAGCTGAAATGTTTACTAGAATATATTTTAATAGACCTGTGAGTCATTTCAAAACCAACTGTCTAACAACATAATAACCACAGTAGTTGAATTAAAAAATGTCAGTGTTCCCAAAACTTTTAACCATTTTACTGTCACCTATATTAAAACATCTAAACATGTCTTTTTAAAAAATGGCAGCATGAAAAGTTCATCTAACTTTACTCTGCTGCCTTGGAATGTGGTTTGAAGGTAGATTTACATTTCCAAATGGCTTTAAACTCCAACATAATAAAGAAACACATGGTTTAAAACACTGGCATGGTCCTTTTCACTAAAGGCAGATAAGCAAAAATCAAAACAATAATTTGAGTATTAATTCTCATGATGTCAACTGAAAGGCTATTTCCAGAGCTGTCAAACACATCTCACTTGCTATGCATAGATGTTATTTAGTCACAGCAATAATTATATTTTTAAACATTAGGAAGCTGCTTTGTCACCTAAAAGCTATTGTACTGACATTTTACTAGAATTAGTACCTCTTCAGACACCATTTGAAAGATTATCCTCCAGTACATCCAGATTAATGGGAGTCCTGTCCTGATCAAGAAACTGCTCAGACAAAATCAAATGTTCATACTCTACCAGTATTTTGACATTTCGGGCCATATTTGCTTTCTTGCTAAGAGCTAGATGAACTCAGGTCTGTACACATTAAGGATGATGAAGAATAATGCCACTTTTGCTCATCTGTCCTCCCTCCTCTGTTTCATTCCAGAGTGAAGACTCCTGCAACATGGACGGCTTTTATGACCAAGAGGTTCCTTTTGTCGTCCCTGAGAGTGTGAGTTTGGACCGTTAATTTAAATCGCCTACATTTATCCTCCTCTCCAGGAGGAAACTGTGGGTTTGTCTATTTACAGTTTCACTGAACAGTTTTGTTTCTGAACTCCTAGAAATGTCACATAGAAGAAGCAGAGAAATGTCTCAGCGACAGGAAAAGGAAGTTCATGGACAGAGAGCTGGCTCAGGACACAGAGGGTAGGCTCGTTATGGGCTCATATGTAGAAGTGTGTATGTAATGGCTAAATGCTAACGTAGTGTAGTGAAGAAGCAAAACAAGTGTGAATGTAGTGAAAAAGTGACATATAATTCATAATTTGGTAGTTTGACATAAATGCAGGGGCAGGTGCAGCATGTTCCTGAGCTTTCAGCCACATCTCACGGTCCTCTGTATTTATTATTTTTGCAATGGGTCGATATAAAAAGTACTGAACGCTTCTAATAAATGGAAGCGGTGCTGAGCAGTTTGTCACAGTCGTTACTGTAGTAAAATACAGTTTCAGCAGCTTATTATCTCAGTGTCATGATAAACACAAACAAGCATCACTGGTTGATTAGTTGTGCTTGTCAAATAATGATTTATTTCTTAAACTGGAATTCTAGTTCTGCAAAGATGCACTGTAATGTGTCTGCTGTGTCCCACATATATAACAAGGGTTAGAGGTAACATGCATGGCTCCTGACTCAACACGCCCCTGCATGGGTTTGAAACTGAAAAGAACAATCTTTATCTTCAGTTGTGCTGCCTGCTACAGTGCCTCAACACAGCAAAGTGTCATTAGTGAGCGGGAACAACAGCAATCACAGTATTTCACTCATGACAGCAGGACTTTAACATCAGACATGTCCACTGTGTTTCAGAGCTTTTTCAAGATCTGAGCCAGCTCCAAGAAATATGGATCGCAGAAGGTGAGATGTAACTGTAGTGACAAGTGCGGTCATGCACCCTCCACACGAGAGGTCAAAGGGTATTCTGGGAAATGTAGGAAGTAATGATATATGACTTCAGGAATATACTGTTTAATTGTGTAAAACTGATGAGAATTGTCCTTTAATTTCCTGTGTTTTCCTCACTTACAGCTCAGGTTGCAGATGATGAGCAGTTTGTCCCAGATTTCCAGTCCAATAACTGTGAGTAGCTGGTTCTACTGTGGAGATATTTTAAGCCTTAGTGTGCACATTGCTTTCCTGTAGACTGTGATTACAGCCAGTCTTCAAGGGGCCAACAGATAAACCAGATGACCTGTCTGAGTACAATCTGTGTACTCTCCAGGTCCACTGACATAAATATGACTGTGTTTAATGTTCACATTAACTGCAAATACAGGATATGGCCCTCTGATGCGCTCACAGTGGATATGTGCCAGTGAACAGTAGTGGCACAGGAAATTGCGGGGGCTATAACTGTAACTTCAAGATCGTGATGTCACAGATAAGGTGGCAGTTGGTGCATTTAGTGCTGCTGCCAAACACGCACTGCATGAATTTACTGCTGTGTGATCCACAGACTGGCTCTTTGTTCAGCCAGTGTGAGCATGACTGCGTTGTGGATTGAAGCATTGACAGTGTGGTTTCATCACCACACTTTGCTGTTAAGAATCTCACTGCCGTCTCCAGGAAGGCTGAAATCAGATGTGAGCAGCTGTGGGGCAAACCAAAAGCTGGAGAACATGAACTGTAACTAAAAATATTTGTTGCACTTGTTTCAACTTCAGAACAAAATGTTTATTTGTGTGTGTTTGCAGTGATGTTTCACAGTCCACCAGTCTGCAAAGTGAAGCGGGAGCTCAGTCCGTCCAAAGACCTGTCGCCCTGCAGAACGCCTCGAGCTGACCTGTGTCTTTATAGTTACAGGTACCAGTGAATGTTTTAGACCAGTGAATGATGGGATCTTACTGGTTTGAACAAGTCAGATGATGCAGGTCCCTTCTGTCATCTCCTCTCTCCTCCTCAGTGCCCATGACAACAAGCCGGCTCTGACTCCAGCCTCCACACCTGCAGCACAGTGTGGCACCCCCTGTCCTACTGGACCTCCACCCTTACAGAAGCAGTTACAGCTGTCTACCCCCCAGCTGACCAGTAACTGTCCCTCAAGCAATGTTTCTGCCCTGAGCCCCTCCCACCACCACAGCCTCCCACCCGCCAACCAGAGCCAGCAGTTTGCTCTGCCACGCCCCCCCATCAGCTGCCCCAATGCACCTTTCGGCACAGTACAAAGGTGAGTTCCAGTGACCGCTCTTTTTAACTGAGCTGGAAACAAATTAACCTGAAACCCTCAAACCTTTGCTCTGGTTCTCCTGCACAGCAGGGTTCAGCGGCAGCTGTCTGAGCCCTGTCTGGCTTTTCTCCCTCCGGAGAAAACACCAAGCTCTCCATACCACCCCTCGAGCTGTGACAGGCGCCCACTGTACCAGCGCCACCTTTCAGAGCCTCTGGTTCCCCACAGCCCTCGAGGTTTCAAGCAGGAGTTGGTGGACCCTCGATACCCAGAGCCAGGACCACCTGGTCCAGGACTGGCTCGGTTCCAGACCACGTTCAACCATGTCACAATCAAACAAGAGCCAAGAGACTTTGGTTTTGACACAGGTGTGTGTGTTATCTGCTACATCTGCTTACAAACACTAAATTTTATTATAGTTACTATTTTAGTTGATGTTAAACGTGGCTGGAGACGCTCTCTGTGCTCAGGGTGTGTGAGGGCGTGTGATGTAACTTCAGTCATCTGCCCACATCTCTGAAGGTCACACCCAGCATCTCTGCACATAAATCCCTAATTTATGACCGTATGTTCTGAAATCGCGTGTAACCACATAGACACCAAATGTGGTTCACCCTGCTGTCTGCGTCTGTCCTCTGTTCTGGACAGTACCAGGCCACACGGTCAAAGAGAAATAAGACTGGATCAGACAAGCTTCGCATGTCCACACAGCTTAATGTTTGTCTTAGCCATGTAATAAAAACCCTTATCACACAGCTCTGGGGGACAAAGGGTTAAATGATGTCATCACGAATTGGACTGCACTTGGCTGATCTTGTGACTTGTGTCTTCCAGAGGTACAAACCTGCCAATCATCATTTGGGAAGACTCCAGTCTTGTACCAGCATAGCAGTATTGGTGAGTCGGTGTGATTTGTGTTAACTTTGGAACAACTTTGGTAGTTTTGCTTTCTGAGTTTGTCATATTTTCTTTTTTTGTCCCACAGGATTTGGTCAGGGCAGGGAGCCACATTTGTACTACGATGACACTTGTGTTGTGCCAGAAAGACTGGAAGGTGAGACTGAATGCAGATGGCGCAGGCCATTGTGGACTAGAACTTTAAAGTATACTGTTCTTAGTCAGGGATGTGTAGACCTGTCTTTGACTGTTGCTGTGGCCAGAAACAGTGGGAGATGTCCTCATTGTCTCTGCAGGGAAAGTGCAGCAAGAGGGGTTGCCCTACCAGCGCCGCGGCTCCCTGCAGCTCTGGCAGTTCCTGCTCACTCTGCTGGACAACCCTGCTAACGGACACCTGATCGTGTGGACGGGACACAACATGGAGTTTAAACTCATCGACCCTGAAGAGGTCAGTCATTGGTGAAACCTGATGCGGGACCTAAAAGCATTAATGTAAAAAGGTTCAAGGAATCTGGAAATGTAATTTTAGTGAATGTGATACGTCAGGAATACATTGAATTTGTTTCAATTTAGCATGTCCACTTTGACTCAAGGGTGAACTGATTAGACATTTGGGTCCGTATTAGATAAGAATGTGGAAAGTACTTTTAAAAATCAGTGAAACAAAGTAAAAATAGTGATTTTAACCCAGATTAAACACCTGTTTATACCCTAATACATTAAAAGATTATGCCTTTGTTTCAGAAGCATCATCAAATGATCATGCAAAACAAATACACTTGTAATAAATATGAGACTTCCTTCCCACGTACGTACTGTAGCTGCTTTATGGACTGTCCAGTACTGCGTCACAGGTGGAGATCACTGTCAAGTTTTTTAAATCCGATCTAGCTGGATGTGTTCTGGAGGGTTTCCTCTCCTGTGCTGTGTGCAGGTGGCTCGGCTGTGGGGGATCCAGAAGAATCGACCGGCCATGAACTATGACAAGCTGAGCCGCTCGCTGAGGTACTACTACGAGAAGGGCATCATGCAGAAGGTAAAG
This sequence comes from Monopterus albus, assembly GCF_001952655.1. Classification (NCBI taxonomy): domain Eukaryota; kingdom Metazoa; phylum Chordata; class Actinopteri; order Synbranchiformes; family Synbranchidae; genus Monopterus; species Monopterus albus. The sequence continues at coordinate 639,709 of NW_018127928.1, forward strand.
GCTGGTCATGTTCCTGTCACTCTCACATGTGCTTTCATAGGTGTAGTGAGTGAGTTTATCTTTTGTTCTTTGAAGTATTTTCCTTTTTATATTTACAAAAGTCTAGTCAGCATTTGCAAACTTGCAGCTGCAGCAAGCAAATGTAGTACAGGCTTAGACAGAGGAGTAATACTCCTCACTAGTAGCCTTTGTTTCACACCTTGACTAGTAAGAGACTAAACAGTTTAATGTAGTTTGCCCTAAGAGAAAAACCGAAGACAAATAACTTCAGGTTTGTTGGATATATTTTAAATAAAAAAATAAAACAAGTGGGTTAATGAGAATTGTGAACCTGAGTTGTCCTGAATCAGAATCAGTCCCTGTCAGGAGGAATAATCAAACCCTTGTTCCTTCTGCAGGTGGCTGGGGAAAGGTACGTCTACAAGTTTGTGTGCAACCGCGAAGCGCTTTTCTCTATGGCTTTCCCAGACAACCAGCGGCCTAGTTTGAAGGCCGACCCAGATGCGCCCCTGCCCCCCGGCAAGGACGACATTCTCCCGCTGCCCAGCTACGAGGAGGAGGGTCCGTACCTGACTGACAGAGGGGAGCAGTGCGTCCAGGGACTGGCTTTCCTCGACGGCTACTCAGTCTAGACCAGGAGGAAACGAGGAGCCTGAACTTAATGAGCTGTGTTTGAGATGTTCAGTGTGTATCCCCACAATATGTGTCACAGCAGAGATGATGTAGGTAATGATCTCTTCTGCCAAAAGGTTTGATTGCAACAGTTCAGCTCTCTGCTGTAGCAGAAATGCAGTTCTGTGTCCAAATTTCCTGCACATCTGGTTTGGTTGTATGTGTCCTGCCATGGGATTAGGGCCAGTGGTAGCTAAAAACGGGAGATTTGGAGAATAAAACATTCTGAGGTAACATAATTTTACTCGAGCATTTAAGAGAAAAGTCATTATTAGATTGTTATAATATTACAAAAATAATAATTACATCAGAGAAAACACATGTAATTTTACAAGAAAAATCAAGTTGTACAATAATGCGACACAAGCATCAGACGGTTTTCTTATACATTTTTTAAACTCAGTAATACAAATGTTCCTCAATATTACACCTCTTTGTCATAAAACCACAACTCTGCTCAAATATCTTACTATTAATATTATGACTTTTCTCTTAAAATATTCAAATATTATTCTAAAATCTCCATTTCCCCCCCTCACAGTGGCACTAATGCTTGGTTGTATTTGTGTAGCTGTGGTCCTCGAGCACGTGAACTCTGGGATCTGTTTCAACCAAAAAGTATCTCGAAGCCATGGCGTTCCTCTAGTCGCTCACTCGGACCTGCTTTTGGGATGAGCCCTGCTTGAAGGGGACACGTATTTTCCAGATGTTAGAGTCCTCCTATGAACATGTATATTGAAATGTCTTTTGTGTACTTGTTTTCAAAACTAATACTTTTGGCATTACAGGGACATGTGAGTTTTTCCTATAACTGTTTTATGGTAAAGGTACAGCTACTATTTTTGATTCTGTAATACTGACACTCTGATGGTAATAATATGGATGGACTTTCTTATTAACAGCTCACCAGTTATCGTACCGATAGAGTTTTCTGCATTTTGTATAGTTGATTTGCTTCGATGTGTAGAAAAGGTGTATAATTATACTGTATATGAATATATTTTTGCAAAAGGCTGCATACGCTTGAAGTTGTACTATGAGCTGCAGAGTTTAGCCTACTAATGTACTGCATCGGTTTCAGCCTTTGATCCTGCAGATAGAAACTGGATGTTCTGGTTTGCTAGATGGTTGAGGAGGCTGGAGGTGTGACGTCCACCCTCAGATACTGGATGTGTGCCTTCTGCTGAACTTTACTGATACAATAAACTATTTTACTCTTTTTTTTTTTTTTTTTGCCTGAGATCATTTCAACAAGAGTGGCAAGTAAGTACACTTTAAGTACTTAAGTTTTGAGGTATTTGTGCTTTGCTTGAGTATTTCCATTTTCTACTGATTCAAACTTCATTGTAACTACATTTCAGAGGCAAGTATTGTAATACAGTATAAACATAAGCCTTGATCCCTGGTGGAAAATTCATAAATTAAAGTATAAGGTAGTAAAAGTGAGCTCCACCTTTACCAGCTGCAACATTATAAGTGATGAAGACAATAATGCATCACTAATTATAATCCAGTAGTAAACATTAAAATGAAATGTGCTATTCTATGTAATGAGTATGTTTAATTTTGGTATGTTAAGTATATTTTAGTCCCGGTCCTAATACTTAACATTTTCAATGTAGGACTCTTGTAACAGAGTATTTCTACACTGTGCTGTTGCTGTAACATCTAGTGATTTGCTCTCTGTGCTACACTGCTCTCCGCCTCCACTGAAGCAGCAGCAGCGCCCTCTGGTGTCTGTAAAGAGAAGTAATAATTTCAGCACTAAATCACAAAGTAGTGCTAGATACAGCAAAACCATAGTCAGTGTGCAAAACTAAAGTTGTGCCAGATCTCGTAAAGCCAACCATCAAGTTTTTTTCTTTCCTATGTCCCCTCCTGGGTTCGGTAATAATTTAGCTATGGTGGTCACCTGTTTTTATCAGAATCAGAAAAGGAGACTACAACATGTGAGGGACCCACCAGCATCTGGATATATTCCTGGAGCCCCAGAGCTACACCTGGACAAGAGCTCAAACATCTGGATTAAAAGCTCAGTTAAAGTGTTTTATTTATATAGATAACAGAATGTGTAAAAGGAGATTGTTACACCCTCAGATGGACAATGGCACCAAGTCCTGAAGTTTCTGTCAGGTGAGCCAGAACGCACTAAGATTTTTAATGAAATTATCTCCTCTCTCCTCTGCCATGACATACTGTATACCTACAGTGCCTTACGAAAGTATTCGGCCCCCTTGAACTTTGCGACCTTTTGCCACATTTCAGGCTTCAAACATAAAGATATAAAACTGTCATTTTTTGTGAAGAATCAACAAGTGGGACACAATCATGAAGTGGAACGAAATTTATTGGATATTTCAAACTTTTTTAACAAATAAAAAACTGAAAAATTGGGCGTGCAAAATTATTCAGCCCC
>NW_018127928.1:643797-656485 GCF_001952655.1 Monopterus albus
CAAAGTATTAACTTAAGGGGGCTGAATAATTTTGCACGCCCAATTTTTCAGTTTTTTATTTGTTAAAAAAGTTTGAAATATCCAATAAATTTCGTTCCACTTCATGATTGTGTCCCACTTGTTGTTGATTCTTCACAAAAAATTACAGTTTTATATCTTTATGTTTGAAGCCTGAAATGTGGCAAAAGGTCGCAAAGTTCAAGGGGGCCGAATACTTTCATAAGGCACTGTACAGCCCATTTCATAATATCATGAGATATTCTTCTTGTTTCTGTATTCTGAATGTTTTGACCTGGAAACATATGGTGCACAGATGTCTGCATGTCGTCCCCCTTGGAAAAGCAAGAATCCAACAACGTGCAAGAAACACAGTGGTGATGATGTTGGTTGCAGGAAGCCTCTTGTGTCAACTCCAACAATCAGTTTCCAGTGAATTTAATGAAAATATTTGGCAGACTTCCCTCAGAGGGAGGACGTATCCAGGAAAATTTCATGAGAAGCTGATACTTAATGTGAGACACAGTGGGAGTGAGGCACAACGACATTTTCCTGAAAGAAGCAAGGTATGTTGTGACTTCTCTTTTTTGCTGTACTGTAACTGCATGTAGCCGTGTGTATATACAAAGGTCTTAAAAATGAGTGGAAAATACAATTTTACTTCTGTTACATACTTTTATCAAAGTTCAATTTTGAATGCAGGACTTCTACATGTAATGGAGTATATTAGGCTGGTGTATTTGTGAATAGTACTAATACAACTACTTTTTCCACGTGTTTGTATCTGCACAACAGGTCAGTAAAGATCTGAACTGGGATGAGCTTAAGTTCCAGTTTTTGCTTCTATCTAACAAATTATAACCATAACACCAAAATGACCAGGTCATTACTTTTCTGGCTGTTTTTAAAACTTCCTTCAGGAGCATCTTCTGTGCAGTGGCAGAAGATGAAAGGTATAAAGCATGTAATTAAAGTATCTCTGGTTGCATGCCTATTCTCCCCCAATGAGCCATCTGTTAAGAAACTTAAACATGTCCTGTTTGGAGTGAGAAACACTGAACGCATCTGTGAACAGTTACAGGAAAAGGGAGGAGGTTGTTCCAGGAACAGACCTCCCTCATACAGGCTCTTGCACAGCTGTATCTCTTCAACATTCTGGTGTTTATACTATGAGACACGTAATAGATGGACACAGGCATGATGTTCCTCCTATCTCACTTCCTCAGCTCAACAGTGACAATGCATATCCAGGAGATGGGTTTTCTGAGCAGCCTGCTGTGCAAATGGCAATCACAGGCAACTTTCATTGGTATCTTTCATCATTTGTTTCTTCATTTTTTATATGAGAGACCCCATACTAAGAGATTATTGTGAATTACAATGGAGTCTCTTTGCTCTCAGGTAAAGCAGTACTGCCTGTGCTCCTGCTCATCAGAATGGTGATCCTGGGCGCTGCGGCGCAGACAGCCTGGGTGGACGATGAGCAGGACTTCGAGTGTGACACGCAGCAACCAGGCTGTAGTGTGGCCTGTTACAATGAGTTCACACCTGTGTCTGCTGAACGATTTTGGACACTACAGGTGGAAACATTTCTCTTATATACTCTTAAATTATATCTTTAATCTCAAAGCAAAAAACCTGTTACTGTCACAGTATCACAGTGTGAAGGTCAGCATTTTGTAAAATGTACCAGGGTGGCCAATATGACAGACACTGTAGATCAATGTGTTCAACCATAATTTAATCAGTAACATTTTGAATGTTAGCGACTCAAGTGAAGTCACAGTTTTAGTGTCTTTAAAAGCCTCAGATGAGGTAAGGGTTCATCTTTGTCCAGTGGTTTGGGTGGAGTACTTTAAAACCTCGGATTAAGAGAAGTCATGATCATCTGACCTCTGTGGCTCACTGTGTTGGTCAGCTGAAGTATGAAAGTTGTTAGTTCTGACTTTAGTGTGTTAGTGAACTTAGAAAAGTGCAGAGAAAATTTGAACAGATAGCTTAGGCTCTTAGAGCAAAGACTGAGAAGCACTGAGAAAGATACTCGAGTTATGAGGACAGGTAGCTCAGGGGTTAGAGAAAAGACTGGGAGTCTGGAGAACCCGGGTTCAAATGTTTCAGAGGTAGGTGAATTTTTGAAGTCCAGTGACCAAAGTCAAGACTGAAAAGTACTGAGAAAGATCATAGACTTGTCAGAGCAGATAGCTCAGGAGGTTAGACAAATCCTCTAGAGTTGGACACTCACTGGTTCAAGTCTTGCCCTGACTCTAATGAATTTTGAAGTCTATTCAAATTATAGGGTCAAACGCACGTTCAAATGTGAAGGGCTCTTGCTGGTGCTCGATGTGGTCTGCCTGGGTTTGAATCCTGCCCGTTGCTGTGGGGTTTGGAGTGCAGGGGGAGCGTGTGTCCCCCAGGCCTGGGAGAGAGGAGAGTTTGGGGTTATGAAGAAGGAAAGCATGACAAGAAGAAATGCTACTGAAACTTTAAATACTTTCTAAGCATAACTTTCTTGCAGATGATTTTTTAAAGGGTCAGTTCCCCCTCCTCCTGGAGACAAAAAGAGAGCCCATGCAAAATATACATTTGGGCACGTTTCTGTACTTCCATCACGAATGTGTGTATCGAATAAACATTTGAGGGAGAAGTACAGTTACCCAAATGTGTGTTGTATGTGCTTCGGTCCTTGCTACCTCCACGTAAACACAATAGGAGAAATAAAGAAAGGATACTCATCTGATCGAAGTTGTAGAAGGACCTGGCTTGAGCAGGGAACCCTGGGTGGTGAGTGGTGGTCAATGTAAGGAGATGAAAGGTCAGAGGTCACATCAAAGCCGCTGCATTCTTTCAGGAAATGTTTGAGGCTGAACTACTGCTTTGACTTCGGAAAGTCTACAGGTGCTGGTCATATAATTAGAATATCATCAAAAAGTTGATTTATTTCACTAATTCCATTCAAAAAGTGAAACTTGTATATTATATCCATTCATTACACACAGACTGATATATTTCAAATGTTTATTTCTTTTAATTTTGATGATTATAACTGACAACCAATGAAAACCCCAAATTCGGTATCTCAGAAAATTAGAATATTGTGAAAAGGTTCAATATTGAAGACACCTGGTGCCACACTCTAATCAGCTATTTGACTCAAAACACCTGCAAAGGCCTTTAAATGGTGTCTCAGTCTAGTTCTGTAGGCTACACAATCATGGGGAAGACTGCTGACCTGACAGTTGTCCAAAAGACCACCATTGACACCTTGCACAAGGAGGGCAAGACACAAAAGGTCATTGCAGAAGAGGCTGGCTGTTCACAGAGCTCTGTGTCCAAGCACATTAATAGAGAGGCGAAGGGAAGGAAAAGATGTGGTAGAAAAAAGTGTACAAGCAAAAGGGATAACCGCACCCTGGAGAGGATTGTGAAACAAAACCGATTCAAAAATGTGGGGGAGATTCACAAAGAGTGGACTGCAGCTGGAGTCAGTGCTTCCAGAACCACTACGCACAGACGTATGAAAGACATGGGTTTCAGCTGTCGCATTCCTTGTGTCAAGCCACTCTTGAACAACAGACAGCGTCAGAAGCGTCTCACCTGGGCTAAAGACAAAAAGGACTGGACTGCTGCTGAGTGGTCCAAAGTCATGTTCTCTGATGAAAGTAAATTTTGCATTACCTTTGGAAATCAGGGTCCCAGAGTCTGGAGGAAGAGAGGAGAGGCACAGAATCCACGTTGCTTGAGGTCCAGTGTAAAGTTTCCACAGTCAGTGATGGTTTGGGGTGCCATGTCATCTGCTGGTGTTGGGCCACTGTGTTTTCTGAGGTCCAAGGTCAATGCAGCCGTATACCAGGAAGTTTTAGAGCACTTCATGCTTCCTGCTGCTGACCAACTTTATGGAGATGCAGATTTCATTTTCCAACAGGACTTGGCACCTGCACACAGTGCCAAAGCTACCAGTACCTGGCTTAAGGACCATGGTATCCCTGTTCTTAAGTGGCCAGCAAACTCGCCTGACCTTAACCCCATAGAAAATCTATGGGGTATTGTGAAGAGGAAGATGCGATATGCCAGACCCAACAATGCAGAAGAGCTGAAGGCCACTATCAGAGCAACCTGGGCTCTCGTAACACCTGAGCAGTGCCACAGACTGATCGACTCCATGCCACGCCGCATTGCTGCAGTAATTCAGGCAAAAGGAGCCCCAACTAAGTATTGAGTGCTGTACATGCTCATACTTTTCATGTTCATACTTTTCAGTTGGCCAAGATTTCTAAAAATCCTTTCTTTGTATTGGTATTCAGTAATATTCTAATTTTCTGAGATACCGAATTTGGGGTTTTCATTAGTTGTCAGTTATAATCATCACAATTAAAAGAAATAAACATTTGAAATATATCAGTCTGTGTGTAATGAATGAATATGATATACAAGTTTCACTTTTTGAATGGAATTAGTGAAATAAATCAACTTTTTGATGATATTCTAATTATATGACCAGCACCTGTATATGTTGTTCTCTCCTAAAGTAGATGAATAGTTTGAGCTGAACAATACAAGATGTGGCGTAAAGCGCAGCAACTTTGTGCAGCCAAACAATGAGCTGGGTCACAAGCTGATGACAGACGTTAGGTTAAGTTAGCTTAAAGTTACAGCGCTCCGTCTCCCTGCTCCACTACGATCTGCTACGCTCCGGCACGCCCTGCCAAGCTCTTCAGATATTTGTTGTTATGAAATTATAAGAAAACTTAGTGATCAAGCAGAAATAACTGAAAATGTCAATCCCTAATGAAGCTAATATGGCTGCACTGCTGGCAGTGCTGTTCAGTAAGTCTGGGTGACAGGAGGCTCAGGAGGCTTGGAGCAGATTTGTACAACCAAAATATTTTTTTAAAAGGCTCCATACTGTAGTTTTAAGTTAGCTTAGTGTTCCATGTGCTCTATCCTTGCTGCCTCTAGAAGAGCCAAAAAAAAAGTTACTCACCTGATGGTGTGCGAGCAAGGTGCGGGGTCTGGGTGGTGATGCAGGCTGGTGTCCAGGATCAGTGGTCAATCTAAAGGGTGGAAGTGGACTGAAAGGTCAGAAGTGAGATCAGATCCAGTTTAGAATTGAATGAGTGTGAGAGGCAGAGACTTGCTATGGTGTTAATGCAGTCAGAGTGTGGAGGGCTGAGCTCCATCAGCTTCAGCCCTGAGTGACCATCTGAAGGACAAGACGAACAACCAGTTTTTGACCTTTATCAGAGTCAGTTTGTTGGTAATTTGGTAGTATCTCCTGGTTTCAGGGGTGCTCAAATTTTAACTTAGTAATTTAGTAGATTGGAAGCTGTTGTTAGGACTCACACGGTACTGACTCAGGGCAGAGCTTGTTGTTGGCAATGTTCTGAACCATGAGCAGAGGAGAGAGGTAGTTTGAAAGAGGAGTGAAAGAAGCCATCTACATCAAACTGGAACACCCATTGCTGAAGAGAGTAGCTGGTCTATGACCGCTGGTTACACAGAAACGTCAATTATCAGAATTTGTTATAAGTGGAAAGTGGCTAAAGCCTGAAACATGCAACAGGTACCAAATCCCATATAACTCTATAACTGTAGTAGAAGTATAAAGTGACATGAAAAGAAAATAAGTAAAGTACAAATACTTCAAACTGTATATTCTGTAAGCACATTATAGTAAGTGTACATTGGTGCATTACACCATTACATCTAAAACTACTCAACACTAGTGCCAATCCTAACACCAAGCCCTTTTTTATAAATACACTTTTAGACTTTATACTTTTACCCTGTCAATCTTCATACATTATGTCTCTGTTAAATGCATATCTTGGTCTTGATTGTCATTTATTATCCCCAAGGGGCAAGTTGTTGTAGAGCCAGTAATAACCACACAATCATCAAACAACAACATATCAGTAATATACACGGACAATGAAGTGCGTCCATAGAAATGTATTTTTTTACCTACTTCATTGTGACTCTTGACTCTTTATTGTCAGACTTTCTTTTAGAAGTGTGCACTTTGACATTTTCTATTAAGGTCCACTGGTGTATTTGACCCACTGTGTAGAAACAATGAGTGAAGCAGCTGACCAGACATCAGGAGAGGGGAGTCCATCTTTAAACCTGAAGGACACACAGAGGTTCGAATCTCGGTGCCTGCAGTTGGCGCCGCAGATGGCTGTACCGAAAACAAATTCCTTGTGTGCGTCACATACTTGGCCAAACCTGATCTGAATGCATGAGAGCGAGCACGCAGCATGTGGCGCACCTGACTGTTTATCCAGGGCTTCTGGTTGGGGAACCTCCTGACTTGTATGGTGGGCATAATGTTGTCAATACAGGTACTAATGTACCCGGTCACATACTCAGCATAGTCCTGTACGCTGACAGAAAAGTCCTCTGAGGTGGCTGCAGCTTTAAGCACATCCCAGTCTGTCTGGGTGAAACAGTCCTGCAGGGTGCCTTCAGTCTCTGGGGTCCAGAGTTTAATTTGTTTGGTGACTGGGTTTGCTTGTTTCAGTCTTTGTCTGTAAGCTGGATACAGGAACAAAGAAATGTGGTCAGAGCGCCCAAGGTGGGGGCGGGGTGCAGCCCTGTAGGCACCACGTATGTTACTGTAAACATGATCCAGTGTGTTCTTGTAACAAGTGGGAATGTTCACATGTTGGTAATTTTGCGGGAATACAGTCCATAGATTGCACTGGTTAAAGTTGCCAAGTTCTACGGCTGACTCCGGACAGATATGGCAAAGACTGCAGCACATCACGGACTACAGGACCAACACCAGCATCATCAGCCCCATAGACAGCCTGCCGGATGCCCGGATGACCTCAACACCTTCTACACCCACTTCCTCCAGCTATGGCACAGAGAGGAAGCACACACACACACATGGACCACCCGACCCCCCACCTCCCCTCCACTAATGTCTCACCAGGCCAGGTATGCCAAGTCCTGAGGAAGATCAACTCCCGCAAAGCAGCAGGACCAGACAACATCCCTGGGAGGGCTCTCAGGGCATGTGCCAGTGAGCTGGTTGATGTTCTCACCACCATCTTCAACCTCTCCCTCAGCCAGAGCATTGTTCCCACCTGCTTTAAGACCAAATTCTGAATAATAACTTTGTCATTTGTTTGTTTTGTCACTCAGAGTGTGGCTTTTTAAAAATCTTTTAGTTTAGTTTAGTTTTTTTGTTTGTTTGCTTGCTTTATGGTTGCAGACATTGGTCTCAAAAAATATGAAACCAAGATGAGTTTATGTACCTTCTGTAGTGAACAAGCTGTACACAGAATGGTGAGGAATCACATTAACAGCAGCATTCATTTCTCTCCAGCTGGTTCTGGTCTGGGCTCCTGGTCTCGTCTTCCTCTGCTACCTGATTCACCTCACCATCCAGGAAAACCAGGTGACAGGATATACATGGACAATGTGCTGTATGTGAAAACAAAAACACTAAATCTAAAACTCACAAGTGAAAGAGATTGTAGATATTTGTCAATAGTTTCTTGAATTTAAAGGTGAGTAAATATTTTGCAGCTTTTCTGTTTTGTTCTGTGGATTTTAGACATTTTATTGCATATATCGTTAAAGAATTACAAGCCGTGTTGTTGAAAAAATGGCACATATTTTTAATTGGATTATAATCAAGCATCATCTACCAGTGATGTTCTGTTTTGCCAAAGGTGAGGAGGGGAGATGGAGAGGTCAAAGGTCATGCTCTGGGGGCATACCTGGCCTGCATGGTTTCTGTCATACTGGTAGAGGTGAGACATGTGCACACTTAAAAAATCTGTAAACATTACAACAAAGTAATACAAGAAGCATGTAGACGATGGTAAAGCTGTTTGCACTTTCATGGATTATGTTTCTGTTACAGGTTGGATTTACTGTGGCACAGCCAATAGTCTTTGGCTTTCAGGCCAGGAATGATCAGCTCTGTAGCGTGAGTCCATGTCCATTCAGAGTAGATTGTGCCAGTCCCCATGCATGGGAGAAGACAGCATTCCTGGGTATTATGTTAGCAGCATCCTGCGCTTCCCTGCTGCTCTGTGTGGTGGAGTTGGTCTGTGTGCTGTGTAGAGCCAGGCAGAGGCAGCCGGATGGAGCAAAGGCCCTGCGGTCCACGTCACAGGTTAAGGAGAGGCAGTGTTTCCTTAGCCAGCTGCTGAGCCTGTGGCACTCCCATGCCGGTCTCTTAGGTACTGACAGGAAATAACAAGCCAAGTTAGTTAGTTAGTTAGTTAGAAGTGGCACTTAAATATAGGAAACATGCATTCATATGAAATGAGACATGTTTCTTCTCTCTCAGGTAGAACCGTCCTCCCGGTGTTGCAGCTAATGCGGCTTGTGATCCTTGGGGCAGCTGTGCAGCCAGTATGGCACAAAGACTTCAATGACTTTATTTGCAACACTCTGCAGCCAGGCTGCAGCCAAACTGCCTTCAACCAAGCCTCCTTCTTCCCCTTGCACCATTACTGGACGCTGCAGGTATCAGTGCTAAGGTTTTATGGTGATGTGAAACTCTGGTGTTCTGAAGTTTCTGGTCTCACTGATAATAAATAAGCTTTTACTGCTAATGAAATTGTATTCCATGTACTTTATCTTCAGGTGGTTCTTGTTTTGGCTCCTGCTCTGATTTTCTTCTGTTATCTGGTCCACCTTGTCTTCAAAGGGAAACAGGTACTTAACGTACGACTTACAAATAAAATGAGAGTAGTTTTTCAGAGAGTGTTTAAATACAAATACAAGTAGCCTATGTCCTCTCTAAACTCTTTACTAAATTCTCAGTATCTTGTGCTATTTACTTTTGGCTCTGATTGTGATGGTGCTCTTTTTTCATTTGCTTTTCTATCAGGAGGCTCCAGGAGCTCAGGATAAAAGTTATGTCAATGGGGCATATTTGGGCCAATTGTCAGCTGTGTTTCTGCTGGAGGTGAGTCTACACACACCGAAACAAAATATATTTATTTAATTATTCATGGTTTATTTATCCCCGATTTGACATGTAGCTTACAGGTAAGAGTTCACATGTGAAATTTACAATACAAATGACCCTGTACATTTCTATTCATTTACAAAGATTCACTCAGTGACAGTACTTAAAAATACTCCTGCCATGTTACTGCATTTTTCTTACTGTTACTAAATGATCAATATGAGGCTCAGGCTGCTGATTATTTACTGTGGTAGGTCACAGCTAGACAAGGTGTCGCCTGTCATGAGGCCCAGCAGATTTACGGAGGCCTGATACTCACCGTGTGACAGGTCAAAGTGTCATTTAACATGAAAATGAGCATTAATTTATGCACTCCACAGCTGATGTTCAGCTTTTCTCTGCCTCCAGGTGGCATTTGCAGTGGGGCAAGCTGTGACTTTTGGGTTTTCCCTGTCTACCAACATCTCCGTGTACTCCACATTATGTCACCACAGAGTCGATTGTTTCATCTCCCAGGCAAATGAGAAGACGCTTTTCATGAATATCATGTTCTCTGTGGCCTGCCTGTCAGCCCTGCTGACTGTGGTGGAGATGGTGAGTTCACTGTCCCTGATGTGTGTCAGACCAAGGGTTTCTCACAGTGATAGTAATTCCTACACCAAAGAGATTTGATCTGTAGTACAGCCACCATCTTTTTATGTGTCCCATGTTGTTATTTGGAGCAACATTTTAATGCTGGTTCCTATTCAGAATATTTAAAAAATGTTATCCCATTTATAATTTGAAGCATCCTGTAAGAAGCCTACATATTTATTGAGCACATATCAGCATTTTAGTTTTTCACAGCAAGCTGTTTGTGCATGGCTGTAAAAGAATCTTTAGGCCTGAGAGCATATTTGATAACTTAAAACCATTTGCTAAACCTCCTACCCGACAGTGCATGGTGCTGCAGAGGGACAGGCAGAGGAAAGAGAAGCAGCAGAAGAACAACATCTTGGAGACATTGGCACTGCAGATGAAGTCAGCTGAGAAGGAGGAAGCAGACACTGCAGAGGGAAATGAAGACTGCATGAAACTCAACACTGAAAGTTGAATAATGTGAAGTCCTCAGGTTGATTCCATCCCTGACATTTTGATAGAAAGCTGCTTCGCATGGCAGAACTGCTTTGCTTTTACACTCAGATATTCTTTCCACTTTATATTTTTACATTTTATACTGAACATTGTGAATGTGCTTTATGATGTGTGGCACTCTGACCACACTGCATCACTGTGAAACCTATTTGAACTTTGTCAGGCATTTTACTCAGATAATGTGTGAGCTTGTTTGCAGGAGCTCATTATATAAATAAAGTTCTGCTTCACTATCCAATGTTCATATCTTAACACACAATCATAAAATATGCTTTTGATTCTGTCTCAATTAAAATATTCAAGGATGTGGTCATTCTTCCTGAATAAACTTCCATAAATCCAATTAGGAGTCAGAAAGGTCAGGGTTTTAAGTTTTCCTCAGTATCAAAGTGATCCAATGATAGTTGTCTCTAAATAAATTAATCAGTTGCAAACAGCTAATTCTGCATGTTTGAGAGTTTGCCAAAAAGGAAACAAAAAGTAGGCTACAAACAGGGCTGAAGTTTAAGCTCACAGCTCACAGAAGTACCTGCTGGCCACCACTATGTCGGGAATCACACCATTTCAGGTGTCCTCACTTAAGAGACCACAAATCAAAGCATTAGAATGATACATCAAATAGTGATTTTTTTTTCAGAAACCTTTCAATCTCCAGTTTTGTGACACAATTTGACATTTGTGACATTCAAAAACAAACTTTAGACAACCTTAGAATGACTTTTATTTTGTAAAAGAAATATTTGACCTTAAACACAATTACCTCTGATGTCATTTTTCTTTCTTTAATTCCTTTTTATAAATTAGAATGGTATATTATGCATGCAATACCGCATTAGCTGCTTAGGTTTTCATCTTCCACAGAAAAAAGAAAAACAAGAAACACAAAAAAATCCCTTAAAAGTCCAGATGAAGCTGTTTGGAAAAGGGTGGTTGGAGAAGTCACAGCATGGAGCGATGTACACGGTTTGCAGTTGCATAGTACAGTACACGAAGTTCCTCTTTTTAAAACAGCATGCTGTTTTGTATTGCACATTACTGAAACTTTGTATGCTGGACCTTGCTGTTGCTGCAAAAGTCCCACAGGGGTCATCGTCGTCATCTCATTTCAGCATATGTATACAGCAAATAGCATCTGTCAAAGATGTAATGTACACTTGTTATAAAAATAATTGCCAGCAAATATTCATCTGTTACTCTGAATATGTTTGTTCTTTTGCTTCTTTTGTTTTTCCTCAGTTTTACATTTCACCAAAGAAAATCCTCCCTCGAAGTTCTGCTCTTTGTGGACACCTTGAAATTTGGTCTGAGAGAAACCAAATTAACAATGAATTTTGTTTTGAGACAAGTTTTGCCACAGGCAAACAAAAATAAGAGCGAGGCAGGACAGTTTTTGAGGTCAGTGGAGTTATTTTGTTCTGATCTGATTCCACTGCTAAAAAAGGGCAAACACCTCCCATCACTTCAGAGAGAGGGTGGGACGCTGGTCTGAAAAATCCCTGCTGAGCGTCTCAAGCAGCCCAGCTCAGCACTGGTTGGTTGCATTTCAAAAGGTTCCCTGTTCAATCAACCAATGGGATTTTTATGCTATGGGGCAGAATGAGACAGAAAAGCATGCTTCTAAAGTAGCATTAATACTTTTTTATTTCACTTGCAGTCTAGCTATCTCAGCTCATTGACAAACCATGCATTTAAAAAGAGGTCAACAGGGGGCGAAGGCATTCTGGAAATGATCAGTGCCTTTTAGCAGATTCACACTGTAGGAACTGCTGCTCAGAAACCACCTTATCATTTTGCTTTTTTGCTATACAAGAAAGTGATCTACCGAGTGAATATGACAAACTATGTTAACTGTTATTATAAGGGCTAGGGCCGTATCACTGTGTGACAGTCGCTTCATGACATAAATCTGACTTAACAGAAACTTATCATTCTGATGTTCCCTCATACAAGTCATGCAAAACTTTGAGTGACATAAACTAACAGTTTAGGTTTTCTGTGTGCCATTTCAGTGGATTTAGTTGCAGTCCTCAGGGTTCCAGAGAAACCATTCACATGTAGTTTGGGCCAACTTTTCCTTTTTTCCTTCTTTTTTTTTTTAAAAATCTCAAATTTGATTTTTTTGGGAGAAAGGTGCCCCTATAGCTGCACAACATCAACTTGATTACAGTAGGGTTCTATGTTATGTTTGGAGTGAACATGCTCTGCAGGCAGGACAACATGCCGGCTACCCGGAGAATGAACATGATGCAACCGACACTGCCACATATTTAATTCTTTAATCACCTAAAACCAACAGAAGTACCAATCGCACAGCTCTCAGCTGACTGGATAACCAACATCTGTAGATTTGTTTTACCACAAATCAGTCTGATTTAATCTGCAGCTTCAGCAGCAGATGGTCCTTTAGGTCTACCAAACTTTACTAAACTATTCCCAAGCTGGAAGAGGGAAAAAACATATCACACAAAACATCCAAAACCTCTTGACAGATTCTCCCAGCACAGATTTTTATGCTGGTCCACATCAACAACATCAAATGCATCTCAAATAGGATTCTGCTATTGTGTTTCACTGACAGACTGTCGCAGCTATTGATCCTCTAACCCTCGAAGCTGTTTTGAA
>NW_018127928.1:656507-667953 GCF_001952655.1 Monopterus albus
TCCCTACAGTGTGACTGAGAGCTGATCCCAGCACCATCCCAATCTGTTCCACCTGCGACAGTGAGTCATCACCTAACTCAAATCCTAAAGCTATGCTACAGAAAAGCTGGCTTTGCTCAAAGTGACTTTCAAATAGCAAAATAGTTTGGGAATGTGAAGCACCAGTTTTCAAGACCAGCAGCCAGATATCATCTTTGTGCCCTGCCACAAACTCACCACCTACCTTACCGCCTATCCACAACCAGGTTATTAAAAAACAGACCATCGTATCTACACCTCATCACGGGCGAGTCCAGAATGCTAGGTACAAAATATCAATGAAGTGCAGAGGTCAATCATCTATCAGCATGCAATAAGCTAAATGGTGAGAGGATTTACACATGGCCCAGGAGAGGGGTCAGCAGCCTCATTGGTCTGTGTGCAGTGTGCCTCTCTCTGACCCGGTGCCATGTCCCAGGTACTCAAAAGCCCACACACCATCACCATCTGACCACTATCCACAGTCAGCTTGCTGACACAGGCAGCAAGCACGGTCGGCGCTGCACATCTGCTGAGCATTGTGTTAGTACAGTCCCACATGGTCCCAGTAACACAAATGAAAGGAAATCTTGTTAATGTTGGCAACCTGAACCTCTAGACGGCTTGTTCTGTTGGTTAACAGGGGCTGCTCTGGCAGTTAGAGTATAGACAAACACCTGAAAGAGAAAAATAACCAGGTAGACAAAAGAAATTAACATGAACCAAAACAAAAAGGGACCATCTTGGCTCTGTTGCAGCGATTGTTCTGGTTCAGGCCCCAGTGGTAACAGAAGTGGGCTCAGAGCCGGTGTCTGGAGTCATGGCTGTAGCTGCCCGGGGAACTGCGATTGCGATGTGGCTTGTATGCATCCTGATAGGGGTCCTGGTAGTCCTGGTAGGGGTCCTGCTGCTCTCGGCTGTGCTGTGAGCTGGACGACATGCGGTTGCGTCCCTTGTGTGCCCGCTCATTGTGGTAATTTTCGTCTGCTGTCATCAGGTTGCGTCGTTCATTCGGGGTAGAATGGTCTCCTGTGTGGTTGCTCTGTCGCATTTTTTGGCTCTGCTAATCACATGAACAGGGCCTAGATAAGGCTGGGACAACACGACTCAACAAACAATGAAGATCTGTGCCCTTAAAAAGCAAAAAGAACCACTGACTTTGTTACAGTAGATGCTGGATATGAACAAAAGGAAGACCTTTTGTTTTCCTCTCATTTATTCACTATATAACATGTGGATTGTATACGTTGAGAAACAATTGCCTCATCATCAACACCATAGATTTCACTGGATAAACATTCACCTCTGATAAACCACACAACAATGGAAAGTGTTGCTTGGTTTTGTCTCACATATGAACTCACACATGGTGTGGACAAGCTGTAAATCTTTAAATCAAATACAGAGTCAGGATGTTTGAAAGGTCACTAAGGGACTGGATGAAAGGGAGGCTGTGCAAAGCTTCTTCTAGTTTCCCTGGGCTTCTCTCTTACCTTAATTACCTCCCTAGTCACAGTGTAGACACAAATATTCCCCTACGGGAGCCTGGGACCTGTGTGTGTGTACCTGCAGCCCAGAGATGCTGGCTGGGTAGGGGGTGAGGGTTGTCGGGCCCAGGTTGCGTCCCAGCAGGGGGTTTAGGGGTGTCGCCATTGAGGTATGGGTTGCTTTCCAGTAGGCCTCGAGGTATTCAGCGAGATGCTCACAGGCATCCTCCAGCTGGTTCTCATCCAGGATGATGTCAAACATTTCCTGTTGGCAGCAGATGGTCAGAGGGAGGAGAAGCTAAATGATAAAGGTGAGATGGACCATCAGTGATCTCAGTACTGTATGTGAGGACCTGTTGTGTTACTATGTACTGTGTAAGGAATATTTTGTACTATATGGAGTAAATACATAATATGAATGCAGAGCAACTACACTAAAATACAAACCATAACATGTAGGATTAAGGAACCAGTTGGCTGGACTGACTAACCACATACCTAGACCAGGCCACTCACCGGAGGACACTGGGCCAGTTTGTCTGCTGCCACAAGCTGCACATTCAGGTGTTTGCTCTGGGATTTCCCTCTGGACTTGACTAACCTCTGCAACACCTGGATGACAGGGTAAGACAGTGCACGATGGTTCAGTCACACAGTTAAGTATCACAGCTTGTTTCTGCTCACCTGGCGCACTCCTTATTTTACACGTCTACTTTTAAGCCAAATAAATTAAGAATGGACCATTTTTAAGTACCTGATTTCATAGGTGATTTTTCTTTTTCTTGATGTGTGTGGACACAATTTACTGGTCAGCTGTGACTGTAAACTAGTCTGAGTGGTCTGAGGGAAAAATTGCAGTAGACGTTCTCCTCCATGCAAAGGCGCCAATTTAAAGCCTCTCTCGACTCCAGAGGTTATATTTAAAAGTCTTGCATATTAACCAAGGGTCAACAGTGTTTCATGCTGCTATGTCAGTGGATGTAAAATATCAACCTAACACGGAGACGGTTACTGTGACTGGTGTCTTGGTGTTATCTCCACCTATTGAATGACTCTGTGGGACAGTAGCTACAGAGATCACATCATGTGCTTAGTTAGCTTTTGCTAAAATGTTTGTCCAGGCTTAAGAGAAAAAGAAAGAAAGAAAAGTAAAACAGGTATTGATTCAGGCTGTGTTTGTGTCCTCCCATCACACAGTACCTTTGGTGAGGAGACCTTAACATGGACGATGATGGGGGCCAGGGAGGTCTTGAGGAGCTGGGCTGGGTGGTTGATGGTGTCGGCGTCCAGCACCACCAGCTGCAGGGAGCGGGCCAGCTCAAAGATCCGCTCGATCTCACTCTGCACTTCAGCTGATGATTCGCAACACAGTGATTCAAACATTTGCATGTTATTATTATTCATTTAAGTTTCTTAAACAGTCATTTTCTTTGTGATCTGAATAGCTCCAGCTTTTTTTCCTGTTTCCTACTACGTCTGTGCCAAAAATGGTTTAGAAGTTATTTTTTTATTTATAAAGCTGACGATAATTAATTTTCAGTGAGTACAATGGAGCATGCGGTACTTTCTTTACCTAAGCTTGAGCGAGTGTTGGATCTTTCAATGATGGCCCTCTTACTGGGGTTGTTGAGAACCGACCGCTTGGCTAATGATATATCTGCCGTGACGCGGGTGATAGATATCCTGCAAAAAGAGAAGACATTTTAAACATGAGTAAATGAAATATCATTATTTTGTAAATTCTGAGCTGTATTCTGAGTTTTTTGCTTCCTAAGGGGCAGTGGGTGCACCAGTCCTTTACTTTCCTACTCAGTCATCACAACCAAGTGCCACACATCTCTTACCTGCCATCAAATCTGTGCTTGAGGAAGTCGAACAGTGCTTTTTGCATCATGTCTGTTACCTGTGAAGAGAAAGAACAGATGCTGCCTTAGTCTCGCAGTAGCTGTCTGATTAGGGATAGGCATTGGCTCCTGCTCCCCCATGACCCTAAACATCAACAGGCTCCCATCCATCAGACAAATCCCAGAGGACAACAGGTGGCATTTCAAACATCTGTTGCCTTCTCAGACTAAACAGGATGGATGTGACATCAACCCAACTGCTTTTATTAGTTACTCTTCTTTAAGAAATTAGCATTTATATGTCTTGTATCTACTGTACATGTGCGTTTGAAGCTGTGTCCATTATTTTGGAGGACTCATAAGGATAATAATCACCCTTATTTGGCCAAGTATGTTACACACAAGGAATTTGTTTCCGGCACAGAACCAACGGCAGCCATCTGCGGCGCCAACTCAACTTATGGCTCTAACCATCAGGGGCAACTTGGGGGGTTCATTGTGTCTTGCCCAAGGACACTTCCGACACATGGACTACAGGCACCAAGATTCAAACCTTGAACCTTCAAGTTGGGAGACGACTGCGCTACCCACTGCACCACTGTCGCCTCCTCATCATACTGATCACCCACAGCTCAAATCTGTCCATAAAAATAAACAGATAATACTGTTCCTAAAGCTGCACTAATCATTGTATTTTATATTAACCCAAGATTAAATGAATAATGTAAATGGGGTAGTAACTTACCAAGAGAGATTTAACACCCAGCTCTGCACATCCAGCCTGTTATTTAAAGCTTTTTAGTTGCTTTTAGCTTATTACTTTGGCTTTACAAGCCACAGCTTTACTGTTCTGGCTCACTCTCAGCACTTTCATCGGTGTCAGTTTTAGAGAAAAAGCACTGATAAACTGAACACAGAGAGACGCAAGCTTGTGAACACAGCAGCACATTCAGCGGCTGGGGAGTCAGATATTTATCTTGGGAGTTTATGGAGACCAAAGCAGAACTCTAACCATCACGTGGCCAAACACACAACTCCAAACTAATGCTAACATTGCTCTATGTCAACTGTTGTTTGTGAACATGTGGCAACAGTATAATACGGTATGTCAATGTTTTATTCTTAGCTTATAAGCAGTATACAGTATAGACAATGGATTAATGGATGTTTGTGATCTGTAGTGAAAGCATGAGAAGTTGTGTATATGATTCTGTCATTGAGTTTAAGCACAGTTTATGAGTTTAAACATCCAAAACGTAACCTGCCTGCATCTGTTTATCTATACCTCCTCCAATGACAATTAAAAATACAATAGTATAGTAATGGGTAATAATGGGTTTACCTCTTCAAATGTGTGTTTGAATTATAGTACTGAATACTGTCCCTTGGTAGAAAGTAATAAAGCATTTAAAGGACACTCCCAAAAAGCTCAGATCAGCCAATTACTCAACATATTTTCACCTGACCATGTCGTCTCCTCGTTAGTCTGGCTGCAATCTGGATGTTACGTGGGCGATGACACACTCACAATTAACCGTGCCAGCAGCGAGCTATTTCAGGGGACTCAGGAAATACGTACAGGACTCATCTCCTTTCTGTAATCTCGACCGCTTCGAATCAGTAAACATCTATTTACCGACACTGAATTTGGCATATTGACTGTGCATGAACTCTAAATCAGAGGGTTTTCTCACCTCATAACCCTTGAGTGAAGGTCCCACCAGCACCACAGGCCTCATGGAGGGAACCACATCATACGGGGGGAAGTGCTCCGTCTGTTAACACAGAAACATTCAATCAATCAGTCGACCCATCACAAAACTAAACAACCCAAAATACTCCACTGAAAATACTAATAAAACCAGAGTCATTTGAGAAAATGATAATGTACTAATGACTGTAGCTTGTCAAAATGTAATATATATAAATCTATGTCTGAATATCCTGACCAAGACCATAACACTCTCCTGGTGTTTTAAGTATTCAACAGCTCTTTTTACAAATTACCTCAACACATTTAGTTTGAAAGCTCTGAGAAGAGCATGCAATTTATTTTGACCAACAAATAAATGTTTTATCATTTGCTACATAGGCAATACACAATACCGGGCCAAATATCACAATAAGAAGAAGCACCACGGCACCATACCACGTCAACGTGGTAATAATAGATATGTCGTTTTGTAAATCAAACTGATTAAAGATGCAGAATCGGTGACAAACATACAATCAAAATCAACAAAATGAAAATTCTTTTTTCTGCTACAGCAACATTAAGTTGTGCAGACAGTCAATGTAGGTAATTACCACATTTTATGCAGAGAAGTGGATCTGGAAAATAGATTCGAACCTCCAACCCTCCGGTTGGGAAACGACTGCTCTACCCACTGAACCACAGTCACCGTATTCCCCTATTGTACATGTTTGTATATTTTCAGAAGTATTTTGAAGAGCTAATATTCAAGTTGAGAAGGAAAGTTTAGTCTGGACTTAGGAAACAGTAGTTTTAGGTATTTAGTTGGTTTCTTTGCTTCCCTAAGTTTTTTGAGAATATTCTTTTTAAAAAGGGAATAATCTAAGGAAAAGGAAATACTTTAATGACTCTCATTTCTTCTGCACTTACACTTTGACCATCACACACATGTTTTTAGAAAGGCTTAAAGAATAGCAAAAAAAAAAATAAAAATAAAAAAATCAGTATGTCCTGTGCAGCACACTCCTCTCCTTAGAGCATCAGTTTTTTGTCCATTAAATGAGATTTCTGACTCAGAAGTAATAGTTCAACATTTATTTCTTCCTACAGGGAAGTTTCCAAAGAGCCAGATGCTGAGATTAAAACCACTCTGTGCAGTAAATATGAAACTAAGAAAGCATGCAGTTTGCTTAGCTTTGCATTAGGACAGTCTATAGAAAAAACAAAATGTGTCTAACAGCACCTCTAGAACCCACTAGGTTAGCTGGTGATAGCTTCATATGTACCATGCAGGGGTAACACTTGGTATTCAGCACTTTGGAATGGTGCCGTATACTTCAGTAAGGTTGAAGTATTGTGTGCTCTAGGTTGTAACTCTGTCACACAAAATGTTGCAGTGTCATTTTATGATGGCAGCAACAAGAATGAATGTTTTACCGTCACCTACTTACCACTTTCTGTTTCTGCTTTCCTGTGGGAGGGAGAGAAGACAGTGAGAGTGTCGTCAGTAGCTGCTGCGAGGGGAGGCATCACCACATGATCTCAGAAACAGTTGAACATGCCTCACATTAACAGCTTCTCATAAAAAATGAAACCTATCAAGGATAACTAGCATGGTACAACATGAAATGCAGACAAAGTATTTCTATTGCCCTAAGGTTATATTCACAAAGTCACATGAGTGCAGTTCAGAGGGGGGTTCATAGTCTTGGCGTTGGGTTCACACTGTGGTAAGCCCCAGTCTCAGAGCGCCTGCAGTCCTCAACTGGAGGAAGAGGAGGATCATGGGAAAATGTACCAACAACTCTACGCAGTGAACTTAAGCTCTATGGAGACATGGGAAGGTTTTAGAGTCTTATTCTGTCTATACTGCTGCGGTGGTTCTAAGCTGGCCGCTGGCTAATACCGGCCCTCTCCCCCTGTCCAATGTTCTCACCTGCCGAGGATATGAGGGGTCGGATAGAGGCAGACACCTCATCCTCTACACTGGAAGAAGAGTTCCCTCCAGACTTACTGGAAAAGACAAGAGGGGATAAAAAAAAAAGACAGAAACGCACCATGACATTAATGTGGAAGATGACAAAGTAAAAACTAACTAGGCTGGTGATTAACAACACTGTGTTACAGGGATCAGTCAAGTTGCTACTGCATTAGCAGTAAGAACATGCTATCAGCTACAAAATGTTCATGTTTAATTACTATGTCTGGAAACTGAAATCAGATTTCTTCCACTTGGCATCACATGTTGTAAAGTTGTCAACACAGGAGGGACAGGCAGCCAATCCACTGACGTCCATGGCCAGAAAAGTAAAGTTACAATCACAGTAACGCTGACAACATATGAAGGCCTTTCGTTTGTAATTATGAAGTCATTCTTTTCTTTACCTTTTCTGACTGTATGAGCATTAGAAATCATTCATCCTCCAACCCCAGCTCACCATCTAAATCACAGAGTGTATGACTACTGTATTCTGTATGGTGTGTATGGCTTTACACAGGATGAGAACATGTGAGCAGCACACAGTGAAAAGGCCTGATGCTGAAATTTAAAACTGATCCGTTACAGTTAGAAAAGAGCATAGAGTTGAAGACTTGAAAATACCCTTCAGATTTTCATTTAGATGACAGTAGAGACGTTGAAGACTGCAGTAGAAAGCAAACAGTAACAACTTCATTAACATTTTTTTCCAGATTTTGTCTGATTCTCTCATAAAGTTCAGTGTTTCTGTGTGTTACAAGGGAAATTACGATTCTTCAGAGATGAACAGATGCCATCAGGACTCGTCACTGTGAAGCTGCTGTAGCTGTAAATTAATTGTACTAATTTGCAGCGTTATATTTTCATCACATTCATACATTTTCTCGGTGGCTACTACAGCATATATAGTTATCAGAACAAATATGGGGAGACTTACTGTTTAAAACATTTACAGTAGTGCACTTAAAACCAATGCAGCTGTTTGTAACATGAAATAATAACATTTCTAAGTTGTGCTTATTTCATTACAGGAAATATTCAAGACTCTTCTGACAACTACAATAAAGGCTTCATACACAGAAAATTGGAGGGGAAAAACTAAGTGCACTTTTCAAGAATGACAGGTCACATAACAAATTAGGAAACACAATACAAGTACATCATATGGTAAGGACCCATATCTTTAACCTGCTGTGAGGATAATCGGGCCATAAGAACTAGTTTGTTTTCCAGACTCCAACATCTCTCACAATCTCTCCTTGTCTAAGGGGTTTGGCGACAAGAAGCCACAGAGGTCGAGTTAAGGCTGGGACAGTAAGTGAAGTACCCCGATCTAGTAAAACTAGTATTAAAGCAGAACAGCGAGGATTAAGGAGGTACATGTGAGTTACTGTACAAACTCTGTGTGACAGAACCATCAACACACATTACTCACAGAGGGCGACTAGGAGGCTGATAGCAGAGCTAATTACAGCTATGGAAACGGTTTCACTGGTGCAGTCGGCGTGAGTGGAAGTGGAGTAAATAGGCATGAGTCATGACCTGGTTCAAAGTCGACTTCAAAATAAAGAGGCTGACTGAGAGATTAGAACCTTTTCCCAACGCGTTAATGGACACAATCTACCCTGCATATCTGATTAAACAATTTTATAGGTCTAAGACACCAACTGTGCCTTTGACAACGTATTAAAGTGTATGTTCTGCATCAGAATGTGTAAAAATGTGAGGCTGACCAGTACAGTTTGGGCACAGTGTAGAGGATGATGTTCTGTCTGTGGACCACAGAGGCTCTTCATTCATCCATATTTCCACAGTGAAGATCTTTTTCTTTCCTTTCAGTAATTTGATCTTTATCTCTTGTTGTTCTAGACGTATAAAATCGTTGCTCAAGTGTTGTACAGTTGTCACTACATCAAACTTCAGAGTTACTTTACCTGCAATCTTCATTTTTTTGTTTACTGAGACTGTTGTGTGTCCACACACAGTGAGATGAGTGTGTTTGTCTCTGACCTACCCTTGGACTCGTCCTCTCTTTTGCTCCTGCTGGAGTCGGATGTTCTCGAGCTTCAGGGGGCTGGGGATGAAGCCGATCTCACAGCCCTCTTTCACTAACCGGCCGATCCACCAGTCATTGTTGAACTTCTGAGGATGATAAGATTAAAGAAAGGAATGAAAATACAAGGAATGTGGGGAAAAAAATGTACACATCCATATAAGCAGTAACATTTAATTCAGACGTGCACATGTACCTCTTTTATGTGGAGGAAATCCTTGGCATCAAAGGAGATGGCTGTGGCCGGTACTGGAACATCCTCATCCAGTGCACCACAGTAGCTGACGTTGGTCCTCACAGCAAATGCCACAGGTTTAGACTGGAGCACAAAAACACATATCTAAGGATCTTAGGTGCCTTGCAAAATTCTCTAACTTCACTGTGGCTGAAAGCCAGACTAGTCAGAGAAGAATGTGGCCACCAGCTGTCACAGGATGGCTACCTTGGCTCTTTCCAGTTGACTGGCGGCTTGTTGCTCCTTCTCCTGACGGCTCTGTCCCGGTCCTTGGCTCTGGCTTGGGCTCTGACTCTGGACCTGGGCCTGTACCTCCCGCTCCTCCTCCAGAGAGACATCTGAGTCTGATGGTCTGCTAGTGTACGAATCAGCTGAGCCCTGCAAGCAGAGATCACACTGTAAGTTACTAAACTCACATTCTTGTTATTGTAGTCTTTTTCAGCAACATCCATTCATCCAATTTAACACAGCAGTCCTGTTTTGTCTTATGCTAGTTATTGGGAGAACCTGATCACCACTGTAGCCTGAGACAAAACAGACAGCCCTGCTAAAGGAAGCAGGAGGTGCTGTAAAGCTTCACCCTACCAGCTACTACAGCAGACAAAGCTGCATTTAAAGTCACAGGCTATAAATAGAATCATGGCAAAACTAATGCAAATACACGATAAGACTCTACTTTCAGTGTCAAAACCCAGTTTAAGAGAGGGCAGTGGAAAATGATGTGAAAAACTCTGCTCTCCACAGTGAGACCCTGCTGGCTGTGTTATAAAACGTACTGCAGCTTCAACCCAAGGATTGTTAAAAGACTGAGTGCAAAGAACAATGGGATCATCTGAGAGAAGAAGAGCAATGCTTCGTTATGGGACCGCTGACTGTCACAGGTTCTGGGTTCACAGCAATTTGCATTCCGAGTGCCAAGTCCACAGTGGGGGTTTGGCGCTCTAAAAGCAGACCAGGTGGAATAGATGAAAAGAACAGAGTGCCAGGAGCATCTCAGACAAAGTGGAATTTCCATTCCTGAGTTGTCAGCAGTTTGTTGGACCACTCAGCCAATTTCAGACAATTCTGGCTAGTGATGAATTAGACACACATTCCCAGAAGGAGGGCAACTGATTTCTGCATCTTTTGGGCCAAGAGTGATATTTTTATTTTACTTGTCTCATGCAATCATCAGATGTCATGATGAAATGACACTGAAACACAGAGTGTGCAGATGAGTTAAGCCAAGCTGCATACTAGGACAACTCAGGCAACACAGTCAGTTATGATATACTGTATGGTATTTAATTAAAATTATAAGATGAAAGTCTAAAATGTCACATAATAGCTCATCATTTTTACTTAGCATATAAAATGTTTGCTTTTTCATGCCTCTGTGGCAGTGACAGGCACAGCTGTCTGCCCCATTCTGTTATATCAGGAACGCCTTGAGGGGATTTCTTCAAATTAAATACTCTTAGTACTTTTTATTAAGCCCTACACCATTTTGCCCAACAGGACAACCCAGGGAGGCTCCCACAGCAGACCTGCGCACTATCAGTGTTTTTTTTTATTTAGTCTCTTGAGGTACACTAGGTGTCATCCTGTCACAGTGCGAGAACTCAGTAATGCAACTTTTTTTTTTTTGCTTGGACATGACTGGACCAAGTGCCTCCCTCTGCTGCGTTAATCTAAACAATCAGCCACTAATGATGATTCAATTAAGGAAGGCCATTTAGTCTGAAGAAGATCAATCAAGCTGGCTGTCACAGCTAAGCACTTTTTGTAGAAGCTAGCAGAGGCAAGGCCTGGCCTCAGCACACCGCTCGCCCACGCTCTGCATCCAATCACAAAGTGCACACTGGTGGAAATGAAGTGGTTCCTTAATTTTAGGGAGCAGACATATTAAGGGGCTTCCAAGAATAAACAGATTTTAGAATACCAATGTGACAGATGCAGCACTCTGACCGGGATAACGTCAATACTTTCCACGGGACAGGTTAGGATTATTATTAAAGCATTCTGCCAATGTTACACATTAGTATTAGTCTACTTGTTGGGGGAAACAGCCATAACACCTTCTGTGGTTCTGGATCACCTTTGTCAAGTATGGCAAGATGACCCTGATGATGTCACTGTAATGTCACTGAGATTTACTA
>NW_018127928.1:667977-680856 GCF_001952655.1 Monopterus albus
GAGTGGTGGTCTAATGAAAGATGCCACTGAGTTCCACTATGGGAACTGGAGGATCCAGTGTTTCAGGGGTTTAATACGTACTGAAAGTCAGAACAGCTCAGCCTCTGCTGCTTTGATTTTGACCGTTCTTTATTGAATCTGTCTCCAACAACTCCATCATAAATATGTCAGGCGTGTCTCAACTATTGTGTAAACTGTTAACACCAATCCAACACTGACAAAGCATTTCACGTGTCTGTGTGGAACGCTCAGAGGGTGCACTGTAGAATCTGAGCTGTTATCCAGTGGAGTAGCTTCAGCATGTGACTCATCAACATCAGAATGCACTTAGTGACATCACGATGCATGTTTCGTAGTCACGCAGTCACAGGGTCAGATAGGAAACACTTGGCTGTATATGCAGAAACAAAGGATAATGCTGAAACGTGACACCTGAGGATGTCATATGAGTGTGACTGTGTGATGAGTCTTAGGGGAGAGATGGGTCATTTCCATCTTTCTATCTTCCCCTTTGAATCAGGGCTCCATCCACCTCTGACAGGTACAGCACTAAATGGCTCCTCCAGGCTCTGGTGGTTTCCGACTGCGGTCACACATCACAAGTACATGCATATTTAGATACACATACACAGAAATGTGTGAATGCCACACGTCAGAAGCCATCTGCCTAATGTGCACCCCCTCCCACACACACACACCCACCCAACCCCCTTCCAGCCAAGCAGAGCCCACGATCACACTACTGTTGGCTAACCCATCAAACGTCTTGTGTGTGCTGGTGCGTGTGTGTGTGTGAGCTACTCATATTAATAAACACACAGCAAGACAGCACAAAAGCAGACTCACACACACACACATCCAAACACTCACCGCCTCCGAGTCTTCAAATCCATGCAGGTACAAATTGTCATACATGGAGGTTTGATATTCCAACGAGTGCCTCTAGAAGAATGAGGGAGAAAAAATGAGTGGTGGTGGAGGAGGAGGCACCACAGAGGAAAAAAAGATGGATGGAGGGGATGACGACAATCCCGTCTTTCCACAGCAGAGAAGAATAATTTAAAAAAATATCTCCCCTCCCATTGGATCACGCCTGGTCCTCCATAGGCCTGTCGCTTGGTACAGTAGATGCAGCTTCTCCCTGATCCCACAGTGCTGCTGGCAGGTTCACATCATAGGATGGAGAGGCTCTCCCTGGATGTAGCCAAATCCTGGCATTTCATCTCATCAGGCCACGCACACACACACACACACACCGACACAGACACACACATATACACAGCGCGAGCAACAGAGGCAGCAGCAACAGCAGCAGAGCAGTGGATCCTTCCTCAATATCCAAGCCTGATGACAGAGCCAGTGTGCATGGAGCTGATTGGCTGGCTGGCTGTCCACTCAGCTCTGCTGAGCGCTCTCTGTAATTTTTTCCTTTTTTGTCAGGGGATCGGGGGGGGGGGGGGGGGGGTGCAAAAGAGGGGAGCAGCATACTCCATTTCCCTGTTACCTCTCATCCTCACTCTGTTCATTTATTATCTAGAGAGAGCGCAAAAATATATTGACTTCATCTTGAGAACTGTGTCATGACTGATGTATCTATGCTACTGAAGTAAAAACAGACTCAATACAGCACATGTATTTATGTTTTATAAATATTTATTGCAACTACACGGACATATTTTGAACGTTCCCTCATTGCACCCCACCTGCATTTTTGTTATTATTTATTTATTTTAAAATCATATAAAACAGGACGAAGGATTTGAGTGTTTTTGGCAGTTTGCTCTATAACTAAATAATAGATAAATAATCCAAATTGCTGACAGCAATTTGGTGATGACTGGGTAATCATTTTAAAGCTTTTTAAATATTATCGTAATTCATCACAGCACCAGATCTCCAGGTTTCTGTTTTTAAAATGCAGGATTCCAGTCAACTGAAACAGACTACAGTCATCTGACTGTGTGTCACCAACCCTGGCTACAACATTCAGCTTTCCTCATTTGAAATCTGAGGGGCAGTTTGAGTGTCTCTGCGCATGTAGAGCAGAACTCCAGCCACCGCCCTCGAGTAAAGCACCAACCTCAGAAATGGAGTTGGTTGTTTGGGGGCCGACCAAACGGGATGGTTGTCTAAATAATGGCAGGAAATATGATCAGCACTGAGGGGAAAAAGGCCTTTTTCCAGTTTCCTCCAAACTTTGTATTGACCTCAGCAGTAAACAATACACAACATATACACAACCAAAGCTGAGCAGTCATGTAAAAGCCAAGTTTGGCATCTTACTGAATGATAGACCTCTGTGCAAATAAGAACAACTGCAAACATACAGCAAGCAAACAGGCAGCCTCAGCAACCACCAATATGCGCTCTAGAGCGTCCTAAAAACAATATCAGCACATTGGAAAACAGCACACTACTCAAAGAAAAGGAATATCCAACAAGTGTTACCAGAGTGTCAGAGTATCTGTTCCATATGTCCCATAAAGCCTTCATATGCCTATTAAACCCACTCTTCACACCTGCACTTAAACAACACACAGCAACACACCAACTGTGGGCTGCAGAGTTTAGCGGCCACTTTGTCCCATGACACATCAGGAACGTTCTTGCTTCCTGTACATGTTCCTTTGAGTACCCAGTGCAAAAACACCCATGTGGAATACACTGCTACTACAGTAAAATACAGTACATCTATAACTTTGCTGAAGCAGACCGTTTCCCTTTGGCACTTGGCATCACCGTATAGGTCATGGCAGTGGCCACTTTAAGAGCAAGGGAGACAGAGTCTGCATGTGAGCTAAGACTGAAATAAAAGGACACTTAGAGAAGTAAGGAGCTGCAACTTAAGCGGCTTGAAAATCAAATGTTTTTGACAGACAGTAAGTGTTTCAGGATTTGTCTAAACTGCATGTTTTCCTAATTAAAACAGAGATAACCTGGCAATTAATGTGCACACAAACTCACTTTTAGTGCATCATATTTCAGGTTAAAATCCTGATTTTTCTAAGATAAATCTGCTCTTTCCTCTTTTACTGGAGCCTTTTAAGCATCTACTAGCAGCTAAATGCTGCCCTCTGCAGTCAACAAAGATATGTATCACCCCTGTGTGTGTGTGTGTGTGTGTGTGTGTGTGTGTGTCCTGCTGGCGGAAGTTGTGATGCACATCAGCACATCTCTGTACAGCGCCACTAGCAGTCACACACTCCACAGGGTGCCTTCACCAGAAACAACGTCCAGAAGCTTTACTACAAATGAATGAATCTCTTACAGCAACATCTGACAGTTAAACTCTCACGATTCTCACAAATAATAAGCAGATTACACCCTCTCCTGACTGAAGACACCAGCAACGCTAAGGACACACCTCCAGGTGTTTAAATGAAAGTCATGAATGATGGTTTTCTTATGGATTTAAGAACCTTGTTACCATTTCAGCAGAAAACCATGTGATGCAACATCCACCAATACACAGAGTCACCGCTCTCTGCGTTACACCACAGCTCACTACCTGTCTGAGGATGAAGCTGGTGGAGGTGGTGCTGCCATCGGACCTCTTGAGTCGACTCCTCCTGGAGTAAGTCCCTCGGTTCACCTGCATGAAACACAAGATCTCAAGCAGCAGAAACTCTTATCTACAGCATGTCTCTGAGCTTTCTTCATGAATATCTGTAATGCTTTTCTGTTTGTTATTATGTGAGCAAAGCATCGGGCTAATATACTATCACTTTAGTCATTTGCCTGATGCTCTTTTCCACAAAGATTTACAAGGAACAATATAGTCAAATATTAAAGTTTGTAAGCGACTAGCCACACAGCAGCCTACCCAGCTAATGCATGTAACACTAGTTCCATGTTTGTCTTGCAAATTACTTTTCTACTTACCTCCTGACTTTCTTTCTTTTCCTCTTCCAAATATACCAACAGGGTTCATCTCCAGGGAGCTTAATTAATTATCTGCCAGTGACTTTCCCCATTTCTGTTCAAGTCTCCAGAGTTAATCACAATGTCACAGTTAAAAAGTCAGAACCTACTTCCCTGAATTTATAAAATGGGGCCTTTAATCTGGGTCACCATCTCTCTCTGTCTCAATTCAAGCCAAAAGCCCAAAGCCAAGAGGAGAAATGAAGGATAAAGTTAGCTGAATCTATGAATACCACACTATTAATACCAGCAAGTGGCCTCCAATGATGAATTAGACTGAAGGAACATTAGTTATTAGCTATCTAACAGAGACTGACACACTGGCTTATCATTACATACAGAACCTCTGCCACAAATCTGCTAACTATATGAGGCATTGCTTGGAGGTTCACAGTGCAAACAATAGCCTATTATAATAAAATGCTGCATGATAGAGGAGCCTTGGGCCAAAAGAGCCTTCCAGATAATATCAAGTATCTGAGTGAACTGATACAAGGTGAAAAAACATACAGGGACAATGTACTTACAGTAGGGCATTTGAAACCTCAGCTGGAACTATGTTATACTTCAAATCAGTGTTTTAATTCTTTGGTGTAATTTGAGTCAGAGCAGAAGTGCAGACTAAATAAACTACAACAACAAAATGAACTCTTCTGTGCAGATTTGAGTCTTCAGGAATAAGCCTGGATCTTTATTCTGGGCCAGATATTCAGCCAATAACATCTTAGCATGGTACATAATAACTGCAGGACTGTCCAACATAAATAAATACATTTATCTCTAATAATCAAAAAATCTAATAGGTAAGCATAAAAAGAGCTTTCCACATGTTTACGGGATGTAAACTGAAAATATGAGGTGTCAGCGAAGAAAACGATTTTTAAAAAGTTTATACTAACTCTACAAATGGGTCTTTAACAACCACACATTTATAAACTCCTTATAAATTCGCGCCCATCATTATATAGAGGGGCAGGCCGATTTAATGATATAAGTTCTGAATGTTCATGTGACCTGCTTTCTATGTAACCTGGATGCTTTTAAAGATAGCTCGTGGACATATCTGCATCATTTGAGGAGCCCTGGTTACCTGAAAGATAGGCGCTTGGATGCCCTCGCCAATCTTGTTCCGTATGTAGATGTGTCGGGACATTTCGGCCAGGACATCGGTCCAGAGGGCGGGCTGCTCCGGTCCAGGCCAGCGGAGGGGTGGTGGGTTCCGGGCTGCGTGCTCCAGCTTCACGCCACACAGCAGGGCACTCGTGCTCGGGCCTTCTTTCTCACCGGTACACCTCCAGACAGGTGCTCTACTCGCAGTGCTGCGCGCGCTACTGCACGCGCCGCTCAAAACCAGGTGCGACTGAATGATGGACGGAACTATTTTGGAAACCGGAGGGGGGTGGGCCTTACTTAGTCCTAGAAGTGGGCTGACAGTCTTAAAGAGGAAGCAGGTTACTATCAGAAACAACCAGAAGAAGAAGCATATCTCTCAGACGTATAGCTACGTTTATTGCTTCATATGGGACTCGGGGAATAACCAGGCGTGATGTCATAGCCTCCTCCAGAATACAGTAGCCTACCGCTTTCTTTTAGAAGAAGACGTCCTTTAAGTTGCTTTCACTTAAAAACAAAACCATGCTTAATATTGAGCAGTAATAATATATCAGTAGCCTATAATACCAAGATAAAAGTACAAGAAAGAAAACTAATGCAACACTTATTGCGAGGGAAGTAATGTCAATGTTAGTAGTAAGCTACAGCAAAGTCCTGCAGGGGTCCAATTATGAAAACACACTTTAAGCAACACATGCACTTTAAACTTCCACTGATGCCTATGTTGATGACTGAGGACATCCAATTACCTGGATGTGAGTTGAGGGGTCAAAGGTCATGCCATCAGCCTTCACAAATTTAGGCTTGAAAAAAGTGATGGATTAGATATGTAAAAGAGGCTACACCTTTATTTATTTATCTTATTTAAATTATGTTTATTTCACTTGCTACGGACTCACATTTAGTCTGTTTCTTAACAGTGCCCTTACCCTTGAATTAATATAAACATATTTTTTTACCCATTACACATATTTTTTTGTGGGTACCCGAGCTGGGGCTACAGTAGTACTGTACAGCTAGTTTTTCTGCTTATGTCTTCTCTCCATGTGCCCAGCAGATGGCAGCATTAATTACAATAAAGACGAGAAGAGCTGTTTTGGGCCCTCAGCCACACGCAGAGTGAGATTTTTTTTCGCAATGTTGTTTTTAATGGTATATAAAAAAAACAATATAAACAATGAACACGGCCAGTGTTTGATAGAAAATTACAAATGAAATAAAATATAAAAAATCAATACTAAGAAATGTGGCTTCAGACTGGATAAATATGGAAGCCCATAAGGGACAAAGATAGATAGATAGACAGACATTGAAAATAAATACATTTTAAAATAACCAAAAAAGACTAAATATGCAATTTTCACTTTTATTTCCCTCATATTTATTTATTTATGTATTTGCCACCCACACTATTTCCATATTTATTTATTTATCTATTTTTACATGTATCTTCACATTTATATATTTATTTCCCCTCACGCCTATCTATCTATCTGTGTTTCTTACAGGCCTCCATATTGGCTTGTTGTTCACATCCTACAATACTGACTGATAAGTAACCCAACATCAGAAAAAAAGGCAGCAAAACAACTACAGTGTATCCTCTATCTTTAAACTTGGTTAATCCCCTACATTCTTTACTTTATTTATTTATTTTTTGATATGTCCCCTCTCTCATAAATTTTGGAATGATGTCAGTGATTTCATTACTCAACAAACTGTCTATGATGTACTGTCCTTTGAGAATGTACTATTTGGTTGCATAAATTTATGGTACATTTTCAAAGGACAGTGCAATGTCACAGTGTGCTGAGTAATGAAATCACTGACATCATTCCAATGGGAAACACAACTGGACTACAGCCTCAGATCACAGATTTACAGTGAACAAGCAACAGATCTGACTGAAACTCTGAAGTTCTTCACAAGTCTACAGTTCTTCAACCTCACGTATTATGAGACCATTAATACAACATCTGCACCACCACCTGGGCTCCATGAGCTTTTAGCATGGATAACCAAACCAAACGTATTTATTTATCTTTTTTTACAGTGTACATGATACAAAAATATAGAGTAACAAAAGTCAGTGTCCAGAAGGCAGTGTTTAGTCAAACTGACATCATTCAGCAGAACTTGGGTGCAAAATAAATTTTGGAATCCATCAACAAACAGAGGACATACTGTTTCTAATTTGGGATGGCGGCTGTCGAGGACTTTAAATACGCAATACAACTTTCTAAAGATGAGCATTTCCATTGTCTCAGCCAAATACACACAAACATGTTTGCACAGTTTACACAAAGGTACTGTATATTCATGTAGGAGAGCCAGTGCACGCAGTTCAGTGTACGTAAGCACCAAGACATGGACACACACATTATCAGGGTTGTTTGTTTCATGCTACATAACACAGCAAAAGGTGAGAAACACCTGAATTCTTTTCCTAGTATATACAACTGAGAAACACAAGATACTGTATGCTATATACATTTTACAGCACAGACTAACTTAAATATCAACAGTACTGTCATGAAGTGTTGAATATCCAAACTATTTTTAAACATTTCACATTATTTAGGGCCCCTGTGTGTAGATTTCCTCTAAGACTTTAGCATTATAAATTATTTTCATGGTATATATTCTGTGTAGAAAAAAATGATTCATTAACGCAGTGAGCAGTGTCTTTTTTGATACCAGTAGAAGTGGCAGACTAATTTTCAGCTGGAGAACTTCCAAAATTTCAAAATCATTTTTAAATGTCTTAGTTTCCAAGAGTTTCCTAGCACTTCAGTTAATTAATTCAAATTAACTGTTAGCATAACCTGATAAGCCAGTGGACAATAGGTCAGCTGCACATGCTGCTGTACAAACTGAGTATTCATTTAGTTTTAAATGGGGTAATTCTATCAAAGCACAGTTTTTTTTTCTTCCAGAATACATCCTTCTTGAAAATGACTGGGAATTTATTCTGAAATCAAAGACTATTAAAATAAGGCATTGCCAGCTGTGTATATCATGGGGGTCATGTAACAGACTTGAGAGCATAATGCCTAGATAGCCCACAGTTTGTTAAAACAAGCAACAGAAATGAAAAAAACACATATTTAAACAAGCACAGTAATGTTATCCTGGCTGCTTCTGGTCTGAGCATTCACACCTGATATTGGTGAAAATTCACATATACAGTAGGCAACACATATAGACAGACAACTATTCACACTCCAGTTCAACTAGCCTGCATGCTTTTGGACTGTGGGAAAAAGTGGAGCACCTTGAGAAAACCCATGAAAATAAAAAGACAAATAATGTTTTTGTATGGAAAAAAAGTCCATGAAAATCGTCTTTACCTTTCTTTCCTTAGACCAAACCAGTGTTCAGCATGCTTTATCAAAAACAAATCTCAAAGTTATAACATTACATTGCTGCAAAACATTTTCTATCTAAAAGAGTGTTGTACATTGTGTTTTTGCAGCCACTGTTTTTCTTTTATTTTAGTAAACTATAGAAAACAAGATGCAGAGATTTAAAACCTGCATGAGCAAGTCAGTCCATCACAGTTATGCATATTGTTTGTCGAAGTTATCTTTTTGTTGAAACCTACAGGTACAGCTGTATTGTATTTGGTAACTGTTGGGTAAAAACCTTGATGCACAAACAGGAAAATTTATTCCTTCAGAATAACAAAATAAATCATTTTGTTCAAGCAAATACAAGTGAAGACGCTGACAATAATGTGTGGATTACCACTGATAGAAAAGTTCTCCAGAAATGTACAGGACATAGTGAGGCCTTTCAAAAATGTCCTGTCAGGGTTGCTTTCCGCTGTGGGTGCTGCTAAACATATCATTAAAGCAATAAGTCAGAAAGCAGCAAGTCTCTGTTGTTTTCACACAAAGTGAAGGACACAGTGTGGGGATGTTCTTACAATACATCATCTCATTGGTTCCTTTTTTATCGCTGATATCAGGCAGGAAACACTTAAGACATTTCCAGACTGCCTGTAGTACAGTGTGTAGTATTACTGCATCCTCTGAACTCCATCCATCCATCCATCCATTTTCTATACTGCTTAGTCCCAAACGGGGTCACGGGGGGCTGGAGCCAATCCCAGCTGGCTGCAGGCAAGAGGCGGGGTACACCCTGGACAGGTCGCCAGTCCATCGCAGGGCTAACACGCAGACTAATAACCACTCACACACACTCCTACGGCAATTTAGACACGCCAATCAACCTATGCTGCATGTCTTTGGACAGTGGGAGGAAGCCAGAGCAGCCGGAGAGAACTCACGCAAGCACGGGGAGAACATGCAAACTCCGCACAGAAAGGCAGCTCGAACCTGGAACTGTCTCGCTGTGAGGCAACAGCGCTAACCACCTGCGCCACTGTGGCACCCACCTCTGAACTCACCTGCTAAAATTACATGGAAGTCCCCACAGCAATCAGCAGCAGATGAGTCTCCTCTCAGTCCAGTGGAATCCAGCTGTATACAATGTCTGAAGTCTAGCTGAAGTCCTGGAGTTTGGAGTCCAGCCTTGCTTTCACACTGCTCTGAGCACAGCTGGAGCACCTCAGGGGGAAGTGAGAGGAAGGGGACGCTTGTACTGTAGGTGCTGGTTTCCATTGAAACACGAGTCATCCTTCAGGGGGTAAAGGCTGAAGGATGGCTGTCATTGCGGCATCCTTAGAGATGAAGCTCAAAATTTATAACAAGGACTGCGGCTGACCTGAGTACATGCAGCTCCTTGTTGGTGAACGGTGAACCAGTCACTTCTTCTGCCTCAGACCAAAAAAAAATACAACCATATTTTGCAGAATGGGAGGAAACAAGTAGGCGGCCAGGTTCAGTCACATTAGTATCAGTGTCTATGAATATTGACATTTGTTCATAGGCCCTCACTTTATTTTGTGGAATATTAAACTAGTGGAATATCACTAGTGGAAAGTATCTACGTGTAAATATTCATGACTGTGCTCACTGGGATTTTGTGGGACTGAAGGCAGATAGAACTTTCAGGTGGCAAACAAAGATTTTGTTCATATAACTGGTTGTATATGGTACACACAGATCTTCAGATAAATATGCACACATGCCAGTGCTGTATGCACCAAACTTTAAACTACTCTATATGCTGTAGCAACTCAAAATAAAACAGCATGTAGTAACTGTGCATCAAGACTCAATAACATTTCACTGAGTTGCTACAAACAATTGAAAAACCGGATTGATTACAGTGACTACAGTAAATAATTCTTTTATTACTATTATTATTATTATTATTATTTTAAAACAAATAAAGCCTAAGCTACTTGCACAGCAAAATACTTCTAAAAATAAGCGTAATTGTGCTGAACTGAGGTCTAATAATTTCATGGGAACGTGAGGATGACGAACAGGACAATCTGTAAAAATCCTAGTGTATTTGTTTTTGACTGAGGAAACCTTCGAGTGGTGCTGGAGTTAGAGTCTGACCTCCTCTCAGCTGTGTCTGTAGGTCCTGCAGGGAGAATCTGGATGGAAGTCGTATTTACTCAGGTTGGGGGGGTAGTATGTGGTGGTGAACATATTACTGGAGGGCAGAGGGGAGGGGAAGTGGTTGCATGTCTCTTCGTTCACATGGAGATTGTTCTTGTTTAGTGTCTACAGTGTAGAGACATATATAAAGTGTCTGTTGTTAGATAAAGGCACAAAGTACACTTCTCAGTTACTGTGTCTCTACTGTCAGATAAAAGTGATATTACCTAGAGTATAGTGTCAAGACTATTAAGAATTCATATGAGATGAAACAACAGAACCAGCCTACCTTAAACTCCATGGGGATGTACTTCTCATTCTTTGGTGTGGTGTTGTCCTGCTTGTTGTAGGTGAGATGGTTGGGGGTGCTGGGGTGGATGACTGCAGACTCTGCTGATGGGCGGTTCAGGTGGTAGCAGTAGGTGTAGGCCAGCGCTGACACTAATGCTGCTGCAAAGAAACTGGCTGAGCCCACAGCCACCAACTGGAACAAGGTAAAGGCTGGAAGCAGGTGGAAGAGGCGGAAGATGTGACAAACATGATGGTTAATTACAGTATGCAAGGGAGTGGGTACCATCTCTGGGAACAACAATCTGAGATAATTAACGTTTGCACTGAAGAGATTAAGGAACCTGTGTGACCCTGAGGAATAAAGTAGTCTATGCACAAACCTTCAAGCTGGAATGAGGACTAAAATCCAGACTAAAACTCTAAAGACCCCTTGATTGTCCCAAGAGACCACAACAGCAACAAAAGAATTACCACAAAAATGGCAACAAACACAAGTAAAACTGGCAAAGCTGTGCAATTTTTGGTGTAATGGTGGCTCTAGAGGAAAAGCCATGGGATCACCAAAGCAACAGAGTTCATCCTCTGGGTACCATTTTATAAATTTCATGACAATCAAGCTCTTTATTATGCAGTGCATTAAGATGATCATCTGGCCTAAGAATAGTGCTGACAAATAAAAACCCAAACTGACTGCATAGCAAGATAAAGGAGGAGCGTAGGATGGGTAGTTCTAAACATGCCATCTCAAAAGAAAGTTTTTGGTCTCATCGTGGCTCTAGACAAAGTTTCAAGGATCAGATGAGCAACACATCTTTAGAGAACCATGCCAGTGATCACTGGAGTCTGGCTAGTAAATGCCATATCTTTAAACTACAGACTGATGGACAAACAGAAACAAAACTCCAGAGGGGCAGGCAAGGAAAAACTTGCACCCTACTAGAAGTTACAGTCCCTGTCTGTGGTTTAATTTCATTATAAGGCCAATAATTCATACTGGGTAGCAAGGGGAGTACAGGAGAGCCCGGTACAAGCTACAGAAGTCCATCAGAGCTGCAAAGAGGGCATACCTCCTAAAACTGGAGAGCTGTTACCTGAATAACAACACATACAGCAAGTGGCAGGGAATCCAGGCAGTCACAAACTACAGGAACAAATCAATGATCACAGTCGCCCAGGATGCCACCCTCCCGGACAGCCTTAATACCTTCTACGCTAGGTTTGACAGGCTGAACATGGATACCCCCTCAAAATCCCCCTGTGACCCGGGAACACTGCTTATCAGATAACGCACACACAGGTTCTGAAGGCCCTGAAACAGGTAAACCCCCATAAGGCTGCGGGACCAGATGGTGTCCCCCCCTAGAGTGTTGAGAGCCTGTGGGGATCAACTAGCTAGTGTGTACACAGACATCTTCAACCTGTCTTTAACCCAAGCAGTAGTCCCTCGCATTTTCAAAAAAATCCATCATCGTACCAATCCCTAAGACATCAGACACATCCACTCTGAATGACTTCAGGCCAGTGGCGCTCACATCAGTTGCCATGAAGTGCTTAGAGAAACTGGTCCTCACACACATTAACCACATGGTCCCGGACACTGTAGACCATCTCCAGTTTGCCTACCGCTCCAACAGATCAGTGGATGACGCGACGGATCTGGCTTTATTCCATACCCTGAAACACCTGGACAACAGCGGAACATACGTTAGGACGCTCTTGCTGGATTACAGTTCTGCATTCAATACCATTCGCCCGGGCAGGCTGACTGGGAAGATGACAGACCTCAGTGTACCAACTCCCACCTGTAACTGGATTTTGGACTTCCTGACTGAAAGACCACAGGTGGTCAGAATGGGTACTGACAGAAACTAGCAAGAGAGATCATATCTCTCCCATATTAGCTTCTCTCCACTGGCTCCCTGTAAAATTCAGAATAGAATTTAAAATCCTTCTCCTAACATACAAAGCCCTTAATGACAAGGCTCCATCGTATCTTAAAGACCTCGTAGAGCCTTATCATCCTAACAGAGCACTTCGC
>NW_018127928.1:680954-689569 GCF_001952655.1 Monopterus albus
TTCCTTTTTGATAAAGCTTATAGTTAGGGTGGATCAGGTGACCCTGAGCCTTCCCTTAGTTATGCTGCTATATGCCTAGGCTGCTGGGGGGCCCATGATGCTCTGAGTTTCTCTCCTCTCTCTCCATGCATCTATATGCCACCATTACATGTCACTAACTGTGTATTCCTCTCACTCTCTCTTCCTGTACCATTCTGGTTCTGGAGCTCTACGTTTCTGATGAGCAGTCACTGGCCACATCACTGTTTGATTGTTTGCTGTTGTGTCTTGTTGTGTCTTGTTGCTTTTCTCTTCTTTTGTCTCTCCTCTATCCACTCACCCCAGCTGGTAGAGGCAGAAGGCCACCCACCAAAAGCCGGGGTCTGTCGGAGGTTTCTTCTGTTAAAGGGAGTTTCTTCCATTAACATTTTTGCTCATTGGGTATTTATTGGGTTTTTCCTCTATAATAATAATAATAATAATAATAACAGTAAGGTCTAGACCTTACTTGGTAAAGTGTCCTGAGATTACCTTTGTTGTGATTTGGCACTATACAAATAAAATTGAACTGAAGTGAACTGAATTGAACTTTGTGAGTGTGCAGTTAAATTCAGACACTGATTTGCTTTGGATTAAACAGGAAAGGTGTAAAACCTAGCAGATGTTCTGCTGAGAAACACAGAGAGGATGTGTGTGTGCACTGGGAGCAAAGTAAAACAATATCACTTGTTTTCACTTACTTCCACAGCTCTGGTCCTCCTGTCCAGGTAAAATGACTGTAAAGAGACAGGTAGACAGAAAAAAACATGAGTGCAGTGAAGTAAAATCAGTGCAGCTCCTAAAGATCAAACAAAAAATGACAAGACCAGTTAATTTCCCTCAAAGGCTTCACACTCATGTAGGCAGAATGCTGACATCTTCATTAAGCTGTCTTTTTCATTTCAGCAGAACAAGTCAGCATTACATTGTGTCTGATTAAATTTCCTGTGTGAGTGTAACTGGATTTTCCTGCTTATATCCACATCAGTCTGCAGCAATTTATTACGCTCCAGCATTTACCTGGCACCTCATGAGGTTGGCATGGCCTGGACTGGGTGATGTTGCCCTGGCACAGGCTGGTCTCAGCATCCTGGTCCTCGGCACAGCGTCGAGTGCGATGCTGCAGACCCTCCTCATCACAGTACCCCCACTCCGTCCACTCACCCCAACCTGATGACCAAGCATGAGAATGACAGAAACAATCACTGACATTATTACAAAGTTACAGGTAAAACAGATGAGTTTCTGTCCAAAATTGCATATTATTAGACATGCAGTAAATAGTGATAGAGATGTTTTTCCGTACATTTTGGGATCTGCTTCTGTGTCCTTGTCATCCTGTTTAAAATCCAGCAGTGTGTCTGAAGAATCAGCATTTCACTGCCAACTAATATTAAATACCATTTCAAATAAAAAAACCCTGAATTTCACTGGATTATGGAACAAGACCCAGTCAACTTCTGCTGTTTAGGAGAGGGCTGAGTAACTGCAGAAAGTCATTTTTTGATACTCCACAATTAAATGGGTTGGTGGTGGAATTTTGCATATTGGGTGAAATAACGTCCTTGTAATGAGAAATCTTATGAGAACAAAGTGTCTTTCTCCAGTAGCTAAAATCTTTTCACCTCCAGTGAAACTCAGCAAGCAGAGAAACTGTGTGGAGGGTTAACAAGTGTGCAGGCTGAGAAATGTTGGCTACAGCACAGTGGCCATCATCAGTCTACAGCACAGTTCAGCCTCCTTGTGTGCCTGCAGCTCATTTGTTTACTGAACAAAAGTTTGAAATGGATGAGAAGTTGATTGCATCAATTTGCTTCCCATGTTTTTATTCTTATTTGAAGAACCAAAGGAATAAAGATACATACGCACTGCATCCATGAGGTC
Source organism: Monopterus albus (assembly GCF_001952655.1). Lineage (NCBI taxonomy): Eukaryota > Metazoa > Chordata > Actinopteri > Synbranchiformes > Synbranchidae > Monopterus > Monopterus albus. The sequence continues at coordinate 682,857 of NW_018127928.1, forward strand.
AGTGGTAAAATTTGAGGCTATTTTATTAACCAGTTTCTCCATTTGTTTTCTGACTTTGAGCCAGTGCAGCTGGGACAAGCTCCAATAACCATGTTGTTTGTCTTTGCAACACAAATATTGATTCACCACTTGCTGTGTGAATGATATTTCCCATCACTGTTCACTATTTAATCCATGGAGGCAGAGTAGATCTCTGGAGTGTACTTATGGTGTAACATTTATGATAAATGACAATGAATTTGTACAACACAAAACAAAGTTACAAAGCAAAAGGTGTTAAAGGAAAAAATGGCATTAAGATAAGCACAAAATGATTTTTGAACAGTTAGCTGTGTCATCATTTACCTTACAAATTTATTTTTGAATACAGCTCTATAATATCACTTTATTCAGTATTCTATAGCCAAATCTGAAGGCCCAAGGGATCTTCTTTTTACAGTTTGTGATTTATGCTAATTAAAAATCAAGATGGTTTGATATAAAAATCTTCCATACCACAGGTTAACATGTTTCCATACCTTCACAAGCATGTGTGTTGCAGAGGGCCTCTTCAGTGTGCAAGCCTATACAGATGTCTCCTCCATTGGCAGGAGGGGGGCTGCTGCACATGCGAGTCCGCTGATAGTGTCCACCACCACAGCTGGACGAACACTGGGACCAGGGGGACCAGCAAGACCAGGCCCCACTCACTAGAACACACACACACACACACATAATAGATTCTACTTATGTAATATACTTATGATGATTTTGTGATTAAACCAACAGCCAGAATTTTCCTGTTACCAGGGCAGGGTTGAGTGTTGCAGTCCTGATACTCCACTGGGGATCCTACACAAGCACTGGGGTTGGTCCTGCCCTCGGCCATTGAGCAGCCACGTTTTCGTGTTCGGAAGCCTCTGGAACACTGCTGGGAACAGCTGGACCACATTTCCCAGGATCCCCAGCGAGCACCTTGGAGCTAGAGTTCGGCCACTAGTCTTCACCAAGTCTTCAATCAGAGCTGGAAAACACACTTTACTTGATTTATTAGAATTTAAAAACACTATAAACAAAGCAAGAATTTTTCTGTCCTCTTCACGAGCTAAGAAATCTCCAGGAGCTGCAAGAGAGAGAGGAAAGAAAGACAAACTATTTTCAGTCACCGAAAAGAATGGAAGTTGATCCTGACATCTTTTGACACAGCTTGTGTGTGTGAATGAGTGAACTGCTCAGAAAATTCAAACTTTTTGAGCTCAAGGGAATAAAAACAGACTCAACCGAGAGACATTAACTAATGTGGGGCAATGTGGCTCATATTGAAGAATGAATTGGTTTTCCCCCTACACACACACACACACACACACACACAGGAACCCACAATGACAAATTACTTCCATGAATCAGGACTATTCCTTATGTTTCCATTCAAACCTATTCTATGTTCCCTGCTCATACTCAGTACTCACAGTCAGTCTGACAGGCTCCTGACCCGTCATTAGGGCAGAACCGGGTCTCCGCCTTCTTCTTGCCCAGCTGGAGCTGCTTGGGGTCTGGTAGTAGTGCCCGGCAGATGTACCTGAATCTCTGCTCTTGTCGTGACCCATCTTGACTAACATTGACTGGCATCCAGGGGGTCCAGGGGGTGTTGCGACGCACCTCAGGGCAAGCCTCCAGATTACAGGCCTTATACTCCTGGAAGACAACGTGAACCAAGCATATCACTCTTAATGCTGATCAAGTGTAAACCCATCACTGTGTCACAGGCTGAGGCTACTGCTGTCTGTTCTTGCTTTATCTCTCAAAGCCATACATCCTCATTTTGTCAGAATTTCAGCTTGCAGAGACACACTGCTGCCTTAATACATCCCAATATACAAAACTAATACTGCAGTTTTTGCTGGATGGAGTCTATTATGCAGCTATTTACTGTGCTGAATGGGACTATTTACACAAGGTTGCATCCAGCTGAAGGCACAATATGATGCTTCAGTTCTGATTTAATGGTTAAGTCACTGCTAAGTCAGTTGGGGGTACACTGATTGGTGGTAGCACGTTTACAACATTAACAGTCTTCCATTTTAGATGTGCTGGTCTGCATCTGCAGCTTAAACCCCAGGTTTCACCAACTGGAAGTAAACACAGAATCTCATACAGGATCATCTGATGTATCCAAGTTTAGGAGCATGTTATAAACATCTTTGTCAATCTTTAATATCCAAACACTGCAGTACCATGGCACATCCAGGACAAGTGTTCCCGTTCTCACAGGTTCTGGTCCTGGAGTGGACCCCTCCTCCACATTCAGCACTGCAGTGAGCCCAGGGGCCCCACGCTGTCCACGAAACTGGCAGGGGACATGGCTTTTTCTCATTACACAGCCTGGAAACACAGGCATACTGATGTCACTCTTCTCAAAAGTGGGCATATGTAAAATCTTTATGGCATGCAGCAACCATGGCTGATGATGAAATTTCTAGCCACAGTGATCATGTTTCTTTCCCCTATGACTCTTCAAATGCAAAAATATGATGCAAACACCTTACTCCTCACCTCTCTTCTCGGCCCTGGCCAACACAGATTCGACCCCCATGGCGAGGCGAGGGGTTGTTGCAGGACCGCTGCCTCACTTCAAAACCGATACCACAGCTGCTACTGCACTGGGCCCATGAAGACCAGGGAGTCCAGCCACCGTTCCTGAGTAACAGGACGTGAAACAGGAAGTGTAAATATGATCACATGTAACTCAGGAATTCATGAGAGAAAATGCCTCATTCAGGAAATTTTCAACCAGTAAGAACTTGTAAAGAACATTAACAACATGTGTATCTTCATAGTTCAGTTCCTTATAAGTAATATTTTGTGCTGTGGTTCAGTGTGAATATCTGTATAAGGAAACTGCACCGGGAGCAGTTTGCCACTTGGATGGTTGGACCCTTGCATTCGACCCCACCACATCGGGCCACTGGTCCATTGCATGAACGAGATCGACACGCACAGCTGGTGATGGAGCCCTCGCCGTCATCATGGTTACACGGCTGCCACGGAGCCCAAGGACCAAAGCCACCATCCTGTGTCAGGTTCCTCACCTGCAGAGAAGATTTCAGAGGGCTCAAGTGTACATAACTACACAACAGTTGGTCTAAAAAATACTGATGACACCCTGAAATTTGTAGCAACTGGTGTATCACAAGAATATTACTTTATATACAACTGTGTACATTTAAAAAATGTCAGTAATCTTATAATAGAACAAACAACTCAGAATTAATGCTTGTTTTTAAGTATCTCTCACAAAGGAAATGTCTCCTAAACATTCTATTAACAAGTACACATTTTTTTAAACTGTGTCTCCATAGTGGAGAGCAAAACACAGGACTAACTGTGCATCATCTTACTGGACACTCTGTGATGTTTTGGGTCCACTGGTTCATGTTGGAGCTCTCCTCGATCGTGGTGCAATGCTTTTTCTTGTGATCCCAGCCACAGTATGGGTCTCGAGCCTCCATGCAGTGACTAATACGAGTTCAGACAGTGAGTCAGTAACTGTTAGAGTTGCAGAATTATCAAGTTCCTTCTGACACAGTCTTGGTTGCTATAAAATATGAATTCAAAATGACACTGAACACTCCAGTAGTCTTGACATTTGCACACTCAACAGTCCTGCTGACTGTGGAATTGTTCTGTCTCTGTACCAAAGAACTTCTATTGTGCTCTAAGCAGGAGGCCTGCTAGACAGGCTACTGCTGAGAAACTGCTGAACATCATACAATACTTTGTGAAGGCATCTTATGCAAGTGGTGCATTTATTCTCAACAAATCTATTATTAGCTTAGTTCCAGTGGGTAATACCTGCTCTGAGCAAGTTCAAAAGCAGTTTCTTTTCAGACACATCGAGTTGGTTGTTTCTTACTTTTACTATCAATGACAAAACAAGACTAAAATATGACTACAGTCTGTAAAGTCACTTTGATACTGCAGCCTTGAGGCTGATCAGGATTGTACCGTTCTGTTGGATAGCTGGAGCAACGCTCTAATGGGATCTTCACCAGTCTGTCATCAAGCCCCACAAACAAGGACCTGTCACTGTGGAGGATTTGCAGACTCCTGATTGGCCCAGTTTGCCCTTCAGGGAGGATCCTGAGCTCCTCTAGGTAGCACCCATGAAGGCTTTTATTGGTTGTGGCGAGAGTTTTCAGGATGGTGCCATATTCTGTTTGAATAAGATGAGTAATTATCTATTACAAACAGTAATACTAGGAATGCAATTGAAATTATTTTTGGTCAGTTTAAGCTCTCTCTTCTCTTGCTCACCCGTGCTGATGTACATGACATGGTAGAGAGTGTCTCGGCCCTGCACGATGTCCACCACCAGCTTGGAGAAGCGCAGGTTGTCCTGGGTGAGCAGAGGGTTGATGGTCACTGGCTGGACCACGTCATTCATCAGGAAGAGTCGCTGGGCATCCTGGAGGCTGCGCTCTGTGAGGTTTCCCCCGTGGCCTCCCTCCTCCAGTGTGCCACACTGTGCAGCCAGAAAACATGGATTAGTGCCAGGGGTTAGGGGTGTAGACTGGTGGACTTGGCTCTTGAGACACCAGGTTTCACTTGTTTGACTTGACACGTGCTGGTGTAACCTATAACATTAATGGATGCAACAAATGTTTTGAGTCTTTTTTTTATGGTCATTCTCGTTTTTTGCTTAAACTTGACATTTATGCCAAGGGACAGCTCACTAGGACCTGCAGTAGGCTGTTCCTGACATTATAATTATGTGTTAAATAAATGTTAAATCACAATCAGTGCAGAGATTCCATGTGCAGTGCTCCATTTTGATAACATTTTGTACATGCGATGGAACATGCAAACACTTATTGCTGAAGGTGTATCTGATGGAGATGAGCTACAATTTTCTAAGTCATCTCTGTACTCACACACACGCGTCTATGTACTATACTGCAGTAAGTCATCTCTGTACTCACACACACGCCTTGGAGGAAGGCTGAGAAACTGGCGAAGCACAAAACTGTCTTGCATCTATTAACACCATGATGTCAGACAAAAGCAGCTATGTGGGTCCAGATCCGAATCCTTTTTTTTGTTCGTGTGTTACCTGGAAATTGAGTATGGGGTTTGGGGTGGACAGCCAGGCAGTACGGGGGTTCTCCTGGTAGCGGAAAGGTCCATTGAAGGCCTGAGTGATGGAGCTCAGGTTGAAGGCACAGACAGCTGAAGCTGATATGCTGTTCCTGAAGGAGGGGATGTAATCATGGTCAGATCTCAGCAATCCAATAAAAATAAGAAAAAATTCTTTAGATCTTCTAACTAATGCAGAATAGTATTTTGAATTTGGTTTTTGTGGCTGTTAAGAGGCACATATTGGTTTTAGCAGCTTGATCTAACAGGAATCAATCTTCTCATCTATCCCTCGGCAAGAAAGCAAGGCATTCCATTAAAGATAAGAACTATCAGGAAAAATACTCCTTCGATGACAAGACCCATATGGAACATCACTCACACATTAGTGGTGAAGATGCCATAGATCAGGTCCTGCTCTGGTAAATAAAAGGTGTTCTGCAGCTCATTGTAGTAAAAGGGGATTTCTCCTGAGCGGGAGCAGTTGAGTCGGGCCTTCATGAAGGTGGTCCAGGTGTCCTCCAAAAGGAAACGTCCACCCATGTCGTTCTTGCAAACTCGGGCCACACGAGAGAAAACCATCTTCCCACAGTCGTTTTCAACTGCAGTCTCTCTCAGGAAGAAGTATGCAAACCGACCAATTTCATAGACAGACACAAAATGAGGCTCTGGAGGGCACATGAGGGAAGAAAAGATAAAATATATAGAAGTTATATCACCAAACAGAGATATGGGTCAATACCAAGCTGAAAAAACAACCCAGAGAAATCAGAGTGATAGTTTGTTTACCGTTCAGCCATTTGGAGTTGTACTGGGCGGAGCGCAGTGGTGGCATGTTCCCCAGGCTCCTGTAAATGACCGGGTCACGTCCTGAGAAGTCAATCACTGTAGCAGCATACAACTCGCCCTTCTCTGTTACCATGGCGGTAGAGTTGTGACGTGGATCATAGGGACATCGAGCAACACCATTTACTGTGTCCAACACCTGACTGATGTTACCAATCTGACAGAAAGACAGACAAGGATAAAAACAACTCTGTAAATTACAGGAAAAAGAAAATCTCCTGTTTCTGTATTAGAATTTGGTTTGCACAGCGGGCTGCAAATTGCTTCCTATCCTTCTGTTCTATTTAACAGAAGGATAGGAACATTAAATTCATTTGTCAGGACAGAACGAAATGCCCAAACCTGATGCAATCTATCACATTAAGACTTCTGCAGATCATAAAGCCACCAAACGTCTTTAATCATTATCATACTTTGCAGAAACCTATATCCATTTTAGGGCTGAAATGATAAATGAACCTTGGAATCTGGGAGCTTGTGACGAGCAGTTTTCACCATTTTCTAGTCTTTACAATAATTCATTATTTCAAAATAAATAAATGAATTAATAATTTAAATAATAAATGATCAGTTACACAGCTTGCTTCATATGCTGTGGTGAGTTTTAAGTTTCTGTTGTTACAGTAGATACTTATTTGACTACTTATTTATTTTAGTCATTTTGATGGTGAATGGTGCTGGTGGCTCAAACCTGATCTATCTGGTAACTTCATGATAACCTGTTGTACCCACCTGCCTGGTTATACAGACAGGGG
>NW_018127928.1:689599-743570 GCF_001952655.1 Monopterus albus
CCTTCCACTGAGTAACAGAACCCGGATGTAGTTTTGACATTCCTCCTGCAAATAAATACACCACAGCCCAGATTTACTTACATGACAAGTGTGAACAGCTGTTTCAGCTGTGAGCAAAGGCTGTGTTTGACTCTGTATTAATGACCCAGTATTCTACCTCAGATTTGCCCTTGCTCTGACATGAACGCTTTGTGTCTTCATCAGGTGCCCATTCTGTTGCCTGAAAAAAAATGAAATATTTTGTTTTGAGAAATCTTGTTGGCTGTGAAATTTAAGGACATTTAAGGGAATACAGGAGACAAAATCAGATATAAAACAATACATTTTATTTCATTTAAAATATTAACCGAGTCTTCTAACTACTGCTTCTTTTTTAAATTTCTATTAATTTTAGTGGAGTAAATGAAGAAGAAGAAACCAGAGTTAAATAAAACATCTCCTCACAGTCTATAACAAGTACTTGATGCCGCAAACCTTACCTGTATGAGGGAGGCGTTGCTCAAACTCAATCTAAAGATGAAGTTTCTGAAAAAGAAATTCTCCATGTTGAAGGCAAAGCAGCAGAAGCACGCAGACTGCAGAGCGACTGATAGACTGGTTATGATTGGCATCTTCACCACTAACGTGTGAGTGATGTTCCTTCTTTTTTCAGGTTGTTTTTATAGTTTGTAGTGTTATCATGCCTGTAAATATGATGCTGTATGTCTCAGTTGTCCTGTATTTCCTCCCATTGCTCACCTGATTCATTCCTATAAACATTATTACATACATTCCCTGTACATTATAAGCGTAGTTACATGTTACCTTGCTCCCACAATGAGCTGGTTTCTGCTCAGGTCCAGGGCCATCTGGGAGAAATCCTTCACCCCTGGGTGGGAGAACTCTGAGATCCATGGCCTTAATGCTAGATGGAGAATGAGGCAGGGAGGAAAAGAGTTGATGTTTGGAGGAAAGGTTCAATAAAAGGAGGAGGGGAGAGAGGAGAAAAGACAGGGAGTGACAACAGGCAAAGCACATTATGAAAAGTGAACAAAGAAGAGGAGGAAAAGATTAATGAGAGGATAGACAAAAAGCAGGACAAGAGGAAGAAGAAAATGGGAGGAGCAGGATGAAGATGAAGAAGACAAGGAGCAAGTCAGAGGGATGAAAAGGGCGAGGAGGAAACGAGCACTTTAAGCTGAATGGACAATGACACATGATCAAAATAATATCACAAAGGCCCTTTGACAGTTGTTATACACCTCAAGATTTAATGAGGCCATGCTGCAGACACAACACTAACAACTGATTACATTTCTTATAAATCTTTATGTCTGTAAAAAATATAGTTCCAGAATGTTAACTACTGTTAAATATTAATATTTTTCATGTATCCTTGATGCACAAGAGAAACACAATGCTAGCAAACCCCCACTGATGCAGCTTGATGCCACCTGAAAGCTCTGAGCACTGCAGAACTTGTATTATCTCTGTATTAAAGCCAAGCCTCATGCGCTGTGATAGTTATTCTCTATTAACCTCATAAAATGTGAAGCAACATTTTTAAACATTATGAGCAAGGCACACAAAACAGGGTGTGCACACTCAAATCAGTGAGATGTTTCCTTCTGTTTAGATCAAACTGCTACACGGGCAGAAATAGGCTGACCTTTCAGCTATGATTTCTTTACTGTGCAAGATTATGAGCAAACACTGTGTCAACTTGGTTATTGGAAATAAAACAGAACCACTGCATTTGTCTGGCTTCAGCTTCACTTTGAACACTGAGACAAAAAAATCACTCCAGCAACAGTGATTTTCAGAGGAAGCCATTAAATTCAAATTGCTTTTGTGCACTTGCTTGTACATAATGACCCGTGGCAATGCAGACAAATACAGACAGTCCATGTATACACTCATATTCACGAACACCCTTCCCAGGAGAAGGCTGGTGTACCAGCAGAGTTGTCATATTGCCGACCCCCTCAGTTCACTGCAGGGAATTAGAAACTGAGAGAGAAAACTAAGCCATGAGTTGCTCAGCTGGTCAAAGCTTCAAACACCGAGGGAGTCAAGACATACAGCTTTCATACAGGAGATGTTTATATGGTGTTATGCTTCACTGTGATAGTTCACCTTTTTTAGTTCCTGTCTACATCAGAAGTGAGAAGACATTGTGTAGACTGAATCAGTGAAACCAGGTTGGAGGAGCAGGCTAGCACTAATTTGATTAGCAATAATTTAATTATATAACCAGCAGAGCTCTTGAATTTTTACATGACAAAGTCAGTAGAAGGTAAAGCCAAAAGTAACTTTGTGGTCAAGGTGGCCATTTTAATCACTGAAGGTTTTTGGCATCAAAAGTTAGCTGGACATTTTTCAACATTTTGACATTTTAGTTCTTTAGGAACCCGTGTGCCTCTCCCTGTGTGGATGATGGATGGATGGTGACAGTGAAGGAAAAGCAGACTGGCATTGCTGCACTCACCTTGGTAGGAGACAACAGGATGTTCCTTTCTGCTGCAGTCTGCAGGTTTGATGTGAGGCTGCTGGGACAAACACACAGATGAACAGATGACCAGGACAAGGCCACAGGGGGAGAGGGTCCATGCCCCCCGCCCTGACATAACCATAGTTACAACCACATCCAGTCTTTTATCAGGTCCTCAGGAAACACCTGTGGAAACACAAGTGATAATGATTGACATTAAATCAAACTCTAATGGCAGATTTTTCCCAAGAAAGCTTAAGAAGGAGAAAATGAGTCTCAGTTTCATAGCATATGTACAGCTTCCCTCGTCCTCTGCCTGCCCACCTGTCTATCCATCTAAATTAATTTTGCCAGTCCCTCTCAGTGTCCGGCCCTTCAGTGTCAGCAAGGCTTGGTCAAGGCTAATTCACCTCAAAAGGCCAGAGCCGCCAACCCTTCTCTCAGACTGAGGGTGCCATCAACACAGCTCTTTATGACTGAGGAGACCCATTCAGAGACGAGTGGGCCCAGAGCCAGAGAGGGAGTGTAAACTTTGAACTGTGAGCCACATGAAGGGTCTTTGTATCATCATCAAAATCTTACAATTACATCATGTACATCAAATCTGCTCAGAGATTATTATTTGACAATGACGACAACATACATAGGGGTGGTTCACATAGCCGGTGACAACTTCAGCTGGTAACATCCAGATGTTCGGGTCAAAAGAAAAACTACACCAACCCCAATAGATGTTGGTGGTTAAAGTCTGGCTGCTAACATTTGTAACAGGCTGGCCTCTCCAGGACACATCTGCAAAAAGCGTGCCCCCAAAAAAACATTTGTTACATGGTGACATTTTACATTCACATCGATAGAGAAAAGCTCTTGAAGCACCTTAAAGGTCTACTATGTGTGAATGTAAGGATAAAATACATTTTAAAAGGTGCAAGTGCTAAAATCTAAACTGTTTGCACATTAAACATCATAAGTTTAACCAGTATTGGTAGTTCAACTACCAGAGGAAAGATCTTAGAGAGTATTAAATGAGACTGATGCACACTTCTGATAATGAAATTGTTGAGGGATAGACTAAAAGGGCATAATCATCCAACATTTACTCAATTTTAAAACTGCATTTATTGAAAACTACTGAAGTTATTCTATGCTACAGTTTTGTTATTCTCTCCCAGTACCTCCCACTTCTTTAGCCCTAAAACAAGGCAGTCTCCCTGCAGCTGCTGAGTGCTCTGGAGAACAGAGGCAGTGAATGTCTGCCTGTCTACTGCTCACCAGGAGGACTGAGTGTGTATGGAGCAGAGGTTTTTCAACCTGCTGGGTCTAACATAGCTGCTTAATGAAGCGACAGGAACAGAGCCTCCACCGCTGGCCTCACTTTTGTTATATGGCCATGCTCCTCTCAAAGGCTGGCTAGTGAGAGGCCTAATGTTCTGGGATCTGTCTATTCAGTGCAACAAGGGGGAGCAGCAGCAGACGTCAGTCAGACTCTTAGGGGGCAGTAAGAAATGCACAGACGTGGATTCTCCCTCTGTGATCAGTCGTAGCTGAAGACTAATTTTAAATCCACATATCTATGACCCATGTGAAAAATGAGAGTTTTCACATCTATGTTTAGCCACATAAAACTTCAGAGAAAGATCGGGGGTGTGGTTAAAAGAAACCAGTGATGACTGTTAGTAGGAGAGGACATGCAAACAGCACTCTACACACAAACATGTCCACCCTGACCTTCCCTTTGAGAGGTTTTCTGTGCTTTAACACTATTACAGTGCTTCCACCTTTGCTTAAGCTAGTCTAGACAACTAGACTGCAGCTAATGCGCTGATTATTTTAAGCTATTCTAGTGTTAGGGCTCTAGTCAAGGGAACTGTCTGTTATTTGACTGGTTCAGTGCTTTGTTGACTAAACTACACCGATCAGCCATAACATTCTGACCACTGGCAGATGAAGTGTATAACACTGACTATCTGTTACAGTGGCCCCTGTCACTGTGTGGGGTATATTAGGCAGCAAGTCAACATTCAGTCCTCAAAGTTGATGTTGGAAGCAGGAAAAATGGGCAAGTGTAAGGATCTGAGTGACTTTGACAAGGGCCAGACTGTGATGGTGAGATGACTGGGTCAGATCATCTCCTACACTACAGGTCTTGGTGGGTGTTGTTGGTCTGAAGTGGTTAGTAGCTACCAACAGTGTCTAAGGAAGGACAAATGGTGAACTGGAGACAGGGTCATGGACGCCCACAGCTCACTGATGATGAGGTTGACCTACTGTAGATTAAACTTTTAACTTCCATTTGTACTTTTCAAAAGATTAAAATGTATTAAAATGTATTTGAATCTTTGTTAAAATGGTTGAAAATGAGAAACACTGTCCATTGGTCTCTATGAAGAGAAAGAGTCAGGGGCTGTAGTGGTGATATCACACCTAGAGTGGTGAGGCTGTTGGATTGGTCTAAACAATTCTCTATAACTCGTCCTCACGACCACGGTTTTCACTCCTTTTATATAAGTTTTTCACATCTGTGCTCTTCCTGACAGTAGAACTGGTAGTAAATGGATTCACAGAAGATGCACAGTGAGCTGCAGAGTGACATGAGGGCCAACCAACTGCCACATTGACTCCTATGTAAACAGTAGTAGGCAGGTGGTCATAATGTTATGGCTGATCGATGTATTTCAACAAATATTAGATGAACTGCAGCAAAGTTTTGTAGACATACTTGGCTCCCAGATAATGAATCCTAATGACTTCAAGTGCCACCAGAAGGGCAAATTTGAATATATCCAAATACCTACTAAACTAACCACATTCCCATCAGCCTCAGCTGTTGTGAAGTACTGATTAGTAAATGCTTCCATACTAACATGCTAAACTAAGATCATGAACATAGTAAACAGTTTACCTCCAATATCCATGAGGAATTTCATATAATTTTTTTTTTTTACCAAACTCCTGCTGATTAACTGACTAATCAGTTACTCAACTAAATACATGGGATACTATACAATCTAAGTTAGGAAGTGGTGTTTTCAGTGCTTCCAAATGTGGCTTGAGTGACAGGATGAGTCTTCAGTGAGTATTGTGTAATCAGCCAAAATACATTTTGCTGCCAAATGTGGACATGGTGTGAGACACATTTTAGATCTGGTAGGAAACCAGTGTTGACTAAAAGCAGCAAATATTCAAGCCTAGCAGTGTTTTCCTGGAGTCACGAGCATGTCAGAACATTCATTCATTCGTGCAGCTGCATGTGATGGAAAAACACTGTAAAGCCTCAAAGAGATTAGAAACACAAAGTCTCCGATTCATGTGACCTGTTGGGACTGTGGGAGGAAAACTACAGGAACACAGAGTAAACATGTGACCTCCTTACAGAGAGAAATGCTGAGATTTTAACCAGAGTCACCGTGCATAAAGTTTAAGTCATGTTTTGACTGTGTCAGCAAACCAAGCGATGGCAGGTGTATACTTTATCTTTAGCACCACGTACAGCTCTGCTTAGCTGGTGTGTTCACTTTGCCTGTGATTCCTCAGCGAGAGTCAAATCCCACTTAAACATCATGTGAAGACCTTCATCTTGCTCAGAGAAAACACAGCCTGCATTAATAAGATGTCAATGTGCCTGTTAAAAATTTATAGCACTGTCGGAGTCAAACAACAATGTGCGCTCCACCCTATACACGTTGATGTCATTTCTCTTCAGAAAAACTTCAGTGTCGAACAGTGCACTTGTTAAGCACTTATGAAATTAAAACTTGTTTTGAAATAATATTAAACTGCCACTATGAACTTTACATTTTTTCCTGTTTACTCTTTATTTTTAAAGTAAATACAGTGTTGTACTACAACAGCATTCTTACTAATTAGCTGACTTATCCACATTATTCCTCCGCCCACTAAACTTTGTGGAAATTATGGGGACCGACTTCTAGTTATGCTTTTCACTGAGATGAGAGAGGTGGAAGTATACCACATGTGTCTTTATTTTTAGAGATATGAGGGATAAAAAATGATTTAGGAAAAAAAATTATGCAAGGTTTAATGGGGCTACATATAAGGTGGATATAAAGATAAGGTACCTTACCTGTAAGGTAATTTTGTCGTGCCTGAGTCGTTGGTCTGACTAATCTAAACTACTCTCTAAGGGAAGAAATTCATGCAAAGGTGTCATTTAACAGAGCACAGAAAAGCTGCAGCCCTTCAAAACAGTGGTTTCCAACCTTTTTGACACCTTGTCTATTTCTCTACTCAGATGGTGGAGAGTGATTCTCCTACTGAGATTGTTGAGTGGGACTAAAGTTGTAAAATCCAATAACTCACAAGCAAGTGCAAAGATTAAACAAAAAGTCAAAGCTGAGGATTCTTTTGATTTTCCCAAGTATCTTAGCAGAAAGTTAGAAGAACTGGCTGCAGCCTCCAGAGTTTCAGCTTCAGAGCCGGTGCAAATGTTGTGACAAATTAACGATTGTTTGTGCAGAATAGCAGTAGTGTTACACACTGCAGAGGTTTTTCTTTCAGCAGGTTACCGGACTTCAGTGAATGGAAAATCTGTTTGTTCTTTTCGTCTACAAGCTTTAGAAGGTTAGTGAGCCACATTTCTTGAAGCTATTTGCAACATGTTTTTCAAAAATTCACAATTCAATTTTGCTTCCTTTTCAGTACTGCAGAACCAGGATGATTCAAGATAATATTTCTTTTATTGGCTCACAAAAACCACTCCTGCTACCACCTTAAAGAAATAGAATCTCAAGCTTTTAAACCATTGAAAATTAAAGTACCACTGACCTTGTGTATTTTCAGTGAGCCTCTTTTATTTATTTCAAGAACTTTCTATTCAGACACTCTTGGCTTTGTCTTCAGATAAACTGGAGCAGTCAGACATTTCCCTCTTTGCAGACACCAAAGGGATGGCCACCCATGGTGTGTGTCACTTAGATACCTTCAGGCTTATACATGAATAAGTGGATCTGATGGAGGAGTGAGTGAGGCGCGGACAGAAAGGGCAGCAGTACTGACACTGTGAGGTGCTATGTCTTATTTCTGCCAGGATAAGTCAAACCGCATTTCTTACGAAACAGCAAATAAAGGGAATTATGTCATGATTTGACTAGAAAAGATGCACAAAGACGTCAAAAGGCATAAACAGCACTTCCACCAGGAAGACACACACTACAAAATGAGCATGCTGAGATAGTGGGTGTACATGTTAAGTGAAACTCATTAAATTCCAAACAATTCCTTTACTGAGGTGAAATATGACAGGGAAATTAATTACAATTGATTATTTCTTCATTCAGAGGACTTGCAATTTGTTCCTCCATGGGATCGAACATAAAAGGACAGAGTCCAACCTCTGACCCTTGTATATTAGCCTCTTGTGTAAACCCTCTCCACCAGAGTACTTGGACGCCACTCAATATCATTAAAAGAAAGAGTGAATCCGCCACCGCCTTGTACCTAAAACCTGGGGTTCCAAACTCCAAATTCTGCCCTACATAAAAAAGGCTCATAAAACCACAGCTGCTACCGAAAGGAAATCCCTAAAAATCTCTCTCACTGAGCAAAAGTAGTAATATTAATTACCAGTGAAGTCAGTTCATGGGCATTTGTTAGCTGGAGCCAGTGGACACTGAGGGGACATCCAGAGTCTCTCCATCAAAATATTCAGAGAGGACCATTTCCGAGGCAGTGTTCTCAGCTCCTTCCTACTGGGGTGAATGGCCTCTCTGTGCAACCTGCCAACTATCTGCCAATGGCCGCTCTCTTTTACACGTGAATGGACTGAGTTTAGCCACAGTTAAAAAGACACACTAACGTGCCATGGCTGCGCCACAATGGCTGCTTGGGTAATTTGCCAAGTCTAATGATGCCGGTTTGGCCCCGGAGAGAGGAGGTAGAGAGCAGGAATCCTAAAGAGGCACACAGCTGCACTCCTCCCTCGCTCCCCATCTTCACTCACTCTTCTCTGTCTCCCTTTGTTCTCCTGTCATGAATTCCATTTCTTTGCTATCTAGGATAAATGACATTAACTACAGTGTACTGTATAAACACATTCTGCATTCTCAGTACTGCTACCCCAGTCTGTCTGTGAACATGAAGGAAAATGACCCATGACCCATGAATATCAATAGAAAATGGAAGCTGAACGATGCAAAAGCAGCAGCACCTACAGAACAGAAAGCCAGCAGCCTCAGCTAACTTACTGTCAGTCTGCTAGTTTCAGCTAATAGGCATGTTGCACTTAGCAATAGTTTCACATGAATTATGGCTTCAGAAAGTCACACTCCATCACTTGTTGTACACTTTGTGTTGAAGAATTTATCTGATGTAGATAAGTCTCTACAAACTTTGCACAGCTGGATTTATCCCACTCTTCCTGATCAGAGCATCTCAAGCTCCATCAGATTGGATGGGAAGCATCTGGGCTTTGGATGGGCCACTCAAGGACAGTCAGAGAGTTGTCCTGAAGCTGCTCCAGTGTTGTCTTGGCTGTATACTCAAGGTCACTGTAGCCTCAGTCTCAGGCCACTGCACTATGGTGCAGGTTTTCTTCAAGGACCTCTCTGTATTCAGCTGCTGATAAGCCCCTTCACCGATGATGATGATGATGCTTCCCCAAGTACTAGTTCTCTTTTTACCCCTCCTTCCTTTAAATCTTTTAAGTACCATTTGGCAGCATCCATGCAGCTGTCATTGCCTTTTACTCCTAGTGTCTTCTGTCCAGACGCTCTACCATAAAGATGTGACTGATGAAGAGCCGGTGAGATGGCCATCCTTCCAGCAGGTTCTCCATGTCTGCAGAGGACTTCTGATGCCTTGTCAGAGGCACCGGCAGGTTTTTAGTCTCCTTCCTGACCAAGGCGCCTCTTTCCTGGTTACTCAGTTTGGTCAAACAGCTGACTCAAGGCAGAGTCCTGGTGATTCCAGACTTCTTCCATTTCACGGTGATTGAAACCACTGTGCTCCTGGGAAAACTCTGAGCTTTGGAAATGGTTTTGTGCGTCATTACAGTATCACAGAGGTCTGCAGAGAGTTTCTTGGACTTGATGGCTTGGTTTGTGTCCTGACATGGAGTGTGAACTGTGGGGCCTTGTAGCCACAGCTGTGTGCCTTTGTAAACTATGTCCAGTTAGTTCAGTTTGCCACAGCCTGAACTCCAGACACATCTAAAATAAAAGTAAATCTAACAGGATACAGCTGACCTCAATTTGATAACATTTTTAAAAACATTTTCACTTTATCATTATGGATTAAGTGTAGACAGATGGGCAAAAAAGGCTGTTTTATCCATTTACAATAACATCTACAACACAATCAATGATGATGTCTGAATATTTTCTGAAATGTTTGCAGTTCTTACTGTACAAACAGTATCAGGCCAAAAGGCAAAGAGCCTCTGTGAACACAGACGGAGGTTAGGATCTCTAAAAGCACTACAGTGTCATCTGACCACCTGTTATCATGTGAACAAGTGTGCCTTGCTAAAAAGCTTCAAGATTAGTATTAATAGTAGAAGGTATTCAAGCTATTATGTTTAAGCGCATCTAATTTTAATGGTTAATTGCAGAATAAAACATATACATCAGTTTGTTTTCTACTTAGGAGCCCAAGAACCCCTAACATTTATTCTTAAATTTATCTTTCAGCTAGGACCATCTCTGACTTTGAATCTGTTGGGTGACTAACGACTTAATATTTCAAGGACCTACTATATCTAATTTATGCTGCTCTTACAGACTAAAGCATATTTGCTACAATCACTGTGATGCCACTGATGTGACAGTTATTTTTCAGTAATGCCCACTAACTCATTACATAAAGATTACCATAAAAAAACTAATCAACTAATGCTTTGTAAGTCAACCAAGATCCTATTGGTCATGCAGTCGCATTTGAGGTGTGCCACCCCTGTTGCCTGCAATTACCATGGGGGGAAAGGAGCGGATAATTGCAACTGTTACATACAAATTGTCTGGTAGTGGCTGCTTCTAGTCAAAATATTCATCAGTATTCCAAATACATGCTTTATAGAAAAAGGGGCAAAAGAGAATTTTAAACATTGCCTGTGGTTACAATCAGTGTGGCTCTTGCCTGACAAAAGGCCAATTGCTCATGTATTAAATCTTCAGGCTAAAAAAATAACACACCTTCAGACATAATGTTAGAATCCAGACTGAGGCTGATAATCCAAGGAAGGCAGTGTTTTCCTCTCTATCCCTGCTTTCCTACACCATCACCATGCCAATTTCAACACTCATGCCTCAGACAGAACAAAGGAAACATCCACCACACATTACCTGAATCCCCCCGAGTCTAAACATGTGTCTGTTCACGCTACATGTAGTCTCTAAAGTCTAAAACAGAGTGATATACACTGAAGATGGGAGTAAAATGAGGTGGGATAGGGAAGAGGGAGAGGTGAAAGGGTCATATTATAGATCACTAAAGGAGAAATTAGCCTGTAAAGAGGAAACAGACAGACAAACTGACAGGCATGCAGGCACAAAAAAGTCGGCAAGCTAGACACAAAGACAGAAAGGACAACACAAAAGAATAAGTAATTGCACTGAAACAGTAAACGTTCTCATCGGATACATGCATGCATGCACACAGACTCACACAGGAAATAAACTTACTTGCTGACCATCACCAACTGCTTCGAACGAGTGACACAGATCCAGATGCTTCACATGGTTGGGAGAAAGAAAGAGGCATGAGAAACAAGAGGGAGAGAACTTGTTACACATCGACACACAGTGGCACGCTGACCAGAGTGTGTGCAGGAAGGTGGGGAGTAAAGGGGTGTGTGTGGTGGGGAAGGCGGGGGGAGCAAAGCATTCCTGTTTGTGCAGAGCAAACTGTTAACTCTGAATAGAGAGGGGGTGTCTGCATGTCTGCCCTGTGTTTGTGTGTTGTTATGCTTGCAAGACTCATTTTCAGATTTGGCTAAAAATTAGAATAGATTAAGGTTTTAATCAGATCAGTCACTAAAGTCTGATATGATTTTGTCTTTGTCTTTAGTCTTACAGGCTCAGTATTGTGGTGTTTTTGCACTGCATTTGCCACAGATCAACTCACAGCAGGTTTATACTTGACCCTATATATTATACCCCTTTGACACTAATGCAAAACAGTCAAAATAGTGCAAAACAGTCAGACAGTGGTTGACTGATGAGAACAGTATGGACAAATAAAAGCTAATCTAAATATCTAGCGCTAATCAAGATTAAAATGCACACAGTTGCTGAGCTGACTTCTACAATCTAACAATTGTGTGGATACAAAATGAGGCTGGGTGTAGTCAAACACAGCTGTACTATCATCAACGTGCAAATGAATCAGGGGCAGACACCAATAGCTCAGACAAACATTTCGTTTGCCTAAACAAAGAAATCCAGTCTGGCCTCCAGAGTAGGCACCAGCGACACAGAGTGCGAGTACATGGGAGAAATAAAATACTGAAAGCAGCTGGTACATGACAGAAGTGAAGGAAACACCACCTTTTCAACAACAAAAAAACATGATCATGCTAAACTGTAATATGATCCGGTAGTATCTTTATGAATTACATCAGATGTTTCAGGTGAGTCCATCCTCTGCCTTGCATGTGCTAAGTTCATTACCTTTGGTCCTAGAGGCCCATTCAAATCCCACTGCACAATTTAACATTCTTTTCCTCATTCCTCAAAGGTTTTTGGTTTGTGATAAGTTATCAAAGTTATCAAAGCCACAGTATGTGTTACCACGGTTTCTGCAAAGGTTTTCTGTCTCTCCTGTCCACACTCATTTTTCTCATCTGAAAACTGAGCTTTTTGAAAATAGGAAGGAAATCTGATAATGATGATTTTTCAGTGTGTATATGAGGTCTGCCTGGTCAGGGGATATGGGTCAGTGAAAGTAAGAGGCTGGGGATCTTTTCAAAAATGACCTGAAATGCAGCATTTTTAAACTTAGCTTCATAACATGCATCAAACCAGTTGCTCTCTGTGTCAACAAGCAGGAAATATGACAGGTCTTTGTAGTGCTGACAGAGACACCAGTCAGATATGGCTGTGGAGGTGGCTGCCAATCTAAGCAGGCAAAAGGGTGAGCTCCCATTTAGAAAATAATGGTGTCAATAAATCATATTCACTGAAAAATGACAAGCCCCTTTAGATTCCTGTACGTCCAGCAGAGCACTCAAAAACAAACAGCACTTCCATGTCTCATCCCTCAACCTTTAGAGAGCAGGATATTCATCTCTCTCAGGCCCAGCCTCACCACAGCGGAGAACCAAACCCCTCGGAGAGAATGAATGGCTCATTCCTGTGCAAACTTCAAGATGACCTCCTCTGGCTCGGTTTTTACAGGCCTCCTGTCAATGCTGCAGCTGAAAGATTGTACTTACAGTGAGACGCGGGGGAGAGCTGATCACAGGCCAAAGCAGGAGTGATGAACGATGGCCAGCTCTGAATATGACAGAGGATAGTGGACGTCAGGGGGGCTAAAAGAAGCCCAATAAACTGTCAACTAAAATGAGTGAATACAACAGAAACGTCTCTATGACCTTGTATTATTCTGAAGACATATCAGTACTGGTTTAGTCACTGTCCATCTCTGAGCTGTTTTGTTACATCTGCATTGATATTCTGTGTTATGTAAGAATCATTTCACTATCAAAATAATATAATTTCTAAATCGGATTAGAAAAGGCAGAGTAATAGATTATCATGAGCTGGACTGAAAAACATTGCTGGTAAATGTAATCAAGGCAGGAATTACACTTCCCCCAAAGCAAATGTATAGCATAGGGTTGTACTGCTAGTCCTGGTCCTACTGTATATGTTTATTATGAATTTTAAAAAGAATCAGTGAATCTCCAGTGATCTCCATGAATCCACGACCAGCTGCAAACAAGACCTGCAGTGGCTAACCATCAACTCTCAAATCCCAAAAATCAATGGACGCCTTGTGCAGCACACAGCGAGCCCCTGTGAAACCGGCCTGTGTGTCACAGAAAAATATTGACTTTTAATACTTCAAACATTAAGCTTGCTCCCGTTTAAATAAGCCTGGCTGTGTTGATTTTTGAAAGCCCTGCAGTCACTGAGGTTTACCTTTCTACTGGAGCAATAAAGCTGTGCTTATAGGATTCATACAAGTAGAGACAGCATGAAGCTGGAGTTCAGAGGTTAGAGAAGCAGCCCAGTGAGGGCACTTATGGTGAATCATGAGCCTTGAGGTTAAACCAAGATACTGGTAAAAATCCAAAGGACAGATGTTATGAGAAATATGCTAAATATGGGATATCAAATTCACTTAGGATGTGTTTAGCTTAGCTTAGCATGAACCGTTGGAGCAGGAGGAAGCTGCTAGATGTCAAAATGAAAAGTTCTGACAGCTCCAAACATGTCTTCTATAAACTTCATAGCTTGTTTATTTAGAAGCAGTTAGTCTTTGACCAAGGGTTAGCATCTCATATAGCATCTCAAAACTCTACAAAAACTGTCTAAACTTGTGGTTGAGAAGTTGGCGTCTTAAATCCCTGAACTAGCTGAGAAGACTAGTACATAAAGTTAATGCTGTCACCAAAGACGCACTTGCCAATGTTGGGAGACTGTGGCTTTCCATTGGGTTGTCTACTAACAGCTTTCCCTAAATATAAGTATAATGGAGAAATCCTTAACACCCCACTGCCTGTCCATCAGCCGCCTCAGCACCAAACTTTCTCTTTCTCTCCTCATCCATCTTTCTGTCCTTTTCCACTCCAGCCTGACCTCATGTGAAACTGTGGAGGTCTGTGGGTAACACATTCAGGCATCCAGTTTAATGAGTTAATGCCACTTCCATCTAGTGGGTTATATATTAGCAACAATAAGCCTGTCAGTGTAGTGCTCTTGCACTGACTGTCAGTATAGCGCAAGACCCTTAGCAGCTCAGTTTTCATTCTGCCCTAGAAGAGAAGCTGTCAAAAAGCACATCCTCTATGCCGGGTCGAATTTCCCAAAACATCTTAACAAATACTGGAAAGCTTTTTAAATTGTGTATATTTTTTCACTCTAGTACCAGAGTCGCAACAATGCCCAGCTATTACCTACAGATTATTTCCTCAAACTCATACAAGACCAACAAGGCTTTGGCTATTGCCACACTTGTGGACAGCACAACACTGGTTACAACTGGCCACAGTGACTTTAGAAAAATAGGCCACGTAAAAGGCATTGCACATCAGCCAAGTATGAATATAATTCAGCCAAACTGTTTTGTTTAACAGGTTGAAACATACAGTGTCAGACATTCCTGTTCATTTTTCATATTTGAGTGAGTCCTGTGGTCTGATATACCTGCAACATTGGGTTTAAAGTGGAATGTAGTTTTTAGCTGTTTTTCTTTTTAGAAAAGAAGCAGGTCTACAAAAGAAAAAAAACACCAGCGACATAACCTTACTTTATCAGACTGCCAACTTTAAGAATCTGTTTCGACCTTTACATTTTACTCATATACAGTGCACTAGCCCATATAAACCACTGCTCAGTGTTATGCCAAAAAATAGCAAAGTGGACCCTAACAAAAGGCTTCCTAAGTGTTTTAAGTTAAAATTTGTTTTCCAGAAAGCTTGACAACAATAAAACCTTTATTCTTTCAACATCAGGACAAGACAATTATAATATGCGTGCTAAATGTCTTTCAGTAGCTCACTTATGAAAAACAATTAACTCTGCTAAATGAATGTCAAGCTTACTTTTCACTTTTGACTCATCATGAGATTCGCTACTGAGTCACACCATCTGGTTTTTAGAGACAGAGATGGTGCAGACTCGCGTCAGCCTGCTGTCCTCAGGTCTGGACTGCTGCAGCCCTGTGAATGGCAGCAAGTTAAGGGTTCACCTCAGACCAAGAGGGATGCTGTCAGGACACAAAACTGACCATATAAACTCTGCAAAGGTAAAAAGCTCTCATAACGGGGAACTGTCTCTCTATGCCTGACAAGTGGCAGCCATAATATAAATGACTGTCTAGGATTTTACGTTTGGAAATTTTTCTGTACCCCCTTTAAATGACATAGTCTGGTCTGGAGGGTTACAGGGGTCACATGTACACCAAACCAGTCTGCTGGCATATGTTTCCTGTTTTTATAGTCTATGTCTGAAAACAAATCTACAGTCTGTCACTGCTATATTACTGTTAAAAATATCCTGAGATACATTAGAAGATAATTCCTAAGTAGCCAGTAACTGTTTGTATTTTTCCACCACTCTTTTAACTGTTTGCATACATACTGCAATTAAGTTTTGTCTATTTTTTTCTGTGTTCATTTCTCCATTCAATGCCAAATGCCTAGTTTTCCCAGAAGGATGAAACCTTACCATTGGCTTTGCTGCCATCTACTGGCAAATTATCAAAGATATTTATTGTACTGTATGTGCAGGACATACAGAAAATCGAAATACCATTTCTCTCTCCCTAGTATTGAATGCCATACCATTTAGGAAACTAAAATAGAATAAACGTAGAGTAAAAATAGACTAAAAAGAATAAGAAAACTAAGTCAAAGTGATTAGGATAAAACTAAACGGTACAACCTAATAGGCTATGACTCAAACCATGTACAATCAGTGACAGTAGTGCAAATAATAACCTATTAACCTAACCTATTATCCTCTATGTTGTGCTGAAAACAAAACTTTAATCTTATTAAACATATAAGTCCACTATGCATATCTTCTCTTACTTTTACAGCCCAAGATTTGATTTATTTATATAGCCTAAGGTCTGAATTGATTTTAGTAGTCAAATCAAAGCTCTGCTTACATAAAAGTGACCTTCAAAGGGTTGGTAGTAAAACTGTTTCTTCCATAGAGAAAACGGATACTTTATTATACATTATATTACTTATGTTAAATTCAAATTATTAATGTATATTTTACTGGTTAGAGGGGCGTCGTGCTTTAATATGACAGTCTCCTATTTTTAAATTGGATTTTTTTTTTTTTACGTAGCTAAAGTTAGTTAAAATCTCGCCTAAAAGTAACTAATATTATATATATCAAACAAATGTAGCACTGTAAAAGGTTCCGTATTTACCTCAATTTTGTAGTGAAGCAGAAGTCTAAAGTAACATAAAATGAAAAATGGGAAGTGGAAAAGTGGCTCAACATTGTACTTAATCACATTATTTGAGTAAATGTACTTAAAAATGTACCCATGATAATACATAACTGCAGTTGCTAGTTGCTACTAGTATTGATGCAGACTTCCCGCGCTTTATTAATTCGCTATTAGCCAATAGAGACAACGTAACTAGTGTCCTGTGCTGATTGTATCCAATAAGGATTGATAATCAGTGTGAGCCAATGGCGTGCGTTTGCTGCTGGGCTGTGGTCCAATGGACTGTAAGTGGAGGTCATAAAATACGCCAATGGGACATTGTGTGACCGAAGCAGTGTTTGCCGGGTTTATTTCGGCACTTCTCCACCCGGCTGTTCTTTTGGATCTTACTGCAATGGCGGAACAGCAGCAGTTTTACCTCTTGCTGGGCAACTTGATGAGCCCTGACAACAATGTCAGGAAACAGTCAGAGGTAAGGGATGAAATCGCAACTGTTTTCTTGGCTGACAGGCAGTTGTAGAGAACGGTGGGTCAGGTTAGCGAAAGCTAAACGCCCATTAGCTAACCATCCTGGCCGCGAGCAGTGAGCTTACGCGTCAAGCTCGGTAGCCCACGTGCAATTTGAAGCCGACACTAAGTACTAGTCGGCTAACGCTAACTACCTCCACCATGTTGCGTAGTTATGTGGACGTAACACAGATTGTACAGATCTGAACGCAGTTGCGTTATTCTGTGGTCGTGTATGTCTGTATGACGCTCCGTCGTTTTGATTGACAGCGAAATATGACGTTTTTGGGTAGCAATCCAATTTCTCTAGCTGCCAGTGTTGCTATTGGTGTACAGGAAGTAGCATGAGGCTAAGTATTGCTAGTTTCATTAGCTAGCAAGCTAGCGGGGGATATAGTGCGCTACTACAAATTTAAAAACGGGAATTCCGAAATTAAATATGGACATTCACGCTACGTCATAGATCCAATGATGTACGACTGAACAACAATGGTATACAATACAGACGGACATAGCAGGCATTTCATTCAGCAATTGAGCTAGCAGTAACGTACTTATGCAGTGGCCTTCAGTCATTATATCTGAAAGTCATTTCAACAAAGCGTTTTAAAACGTGGGGTTTCTTTACTCGTTTGGTTCAGTGTTATTCGTGGAGTAAACGAGCTCAGTTTCTTTCAGGTCATCCTTATGACTGGGTTAGTAGTTCTGGAGGATTTGTTTGGTTGAGTCTAGTTGTCCCCCCACCCCACGATTAGCCTCTTGTCGCCTCCAGTTTCCCCGCTTTTGGATGAGGTGGTTTGAATCTTACCACACTAGCAGTCAGCGTTTTAATAAATCAGACTGTCTGCTGCGATGCTAAGCTCACTAGGATCCAGCCTTTATTGAAGCGCTGTCTTTCTCTTACACGCACATAATAGGAACTGATCCGTCTATTTAGAGCCGACCCCATAGTTTAACAGCCTATGATTAGTTATGGAAAATTGGTTGCTCTTCAGACCCCACCTTACCCAATTCAAGACTTGATGCAGGTACTGTTGCCACAGTGACACTCCTCCTTGGCTTGTTTGTTCTTTCTTTTTTTTGTCATGCTCATAAGTTCACAGAATCACTCAAGAACCATCCAGTGGGTTATTTATACATGGTTCTCCAGCATTGTTGTCTGGGGTTCTCTGTCCTTCCACCTGAAACAAAATCAAAATGTTTGTTTAGTGCAGCTTGCATCAGTGATATTTCCTTGGAGCACACACACCCAAGCTTCCACTGGATCCCCAAGAGCTGTGTGGGTTTGCATTTCTCATGTGGCTTGAATGAAGCAGCTTAAGAGCAGCTGAGACAAAACAAAAAGGCAGCAAACGATGTACATCTGAACAAGCTGCCTTGTTTGTTTAATTCCCCCCTCAGTGAGACACTGGTCACTTAATGTGAAAATTGGTTGTCACTGTTGTGTGCACCATGTCAAGTAACTCTGTTCCTAAGTACTTGTGCCCAGTTTATTCCTTAAACAGTTTTTCATTACAGGCTGGCAATGCTTTTACACAGAGTAATAAACATCTAGTTAAAGTAAATCAGGTTTTTCAAAAGCCATACTTCTTATTATTCCTTCACTCATAAAAACGGATGAAATTATGAACAGTCTTCGTCCATTTTGTTTGAGCATTGTCTAGTTTGAAAAGAGCCATAGCGTCATGACTTTCACTGTTAAAGATTAATTTTTCATGGGGCTAAAATCCTGCATCTGCAGGCACACACCAAATGGTATGTCTCATCCTTACCACTGTCCTTTTTTTTTTTTTGCAGGAGACCTATGACACTATCCCAGGCCAGAACAAGATCACATTCTTGCTACATGCTGTCAGAGATTCATCTGCTGCAGAGGAGGTTTGTTGATGGGCTTTTTTCCAAGATGTTGCATGTATTGTGCTTTTGGCCTGGATTGGACTTTTTAAGTTTGTTTGTGGTTAGTTTATCCCTTGGTTTCCCAGACACAGATATCGTTATGCCAGGAAGCAAAAACGTTTTAATCTGAGGTGATGTTAAATTATGTCCACAATCATGCCTGCATTAGTGCAGTATTTCCACTTTGAAAGGGTCCCACATTGATGGCATTTTACGAATGTACTCTGGTGCTCACATGTGGGCCTTCACCACAGACTGACGAAACTTGTTTTGATTTCGTTTTGGCATTTGAGTAGTTGTGTTTACTCTAAGTCCACCAGCTGCTCAGTCCTTCGTGCTTCCTCTGCGTTTCTTTACCTCTAGCCTGATATTTTTAGAGTATTGAAATGGGAGCAGACAGTGACTCTGCCTTTCTGAGATGTTGCCGGTCTTGTCTATTTTTTTTATGACCACTGACTCTTATTAAAAACATCAATTAATCTCCCACATTTACTCTGACAGCTGCAGATATGTTGTCTCGTGACACTTATTTTGTCAACTGTCTAAATAAATCTACAAGAAAGTTGTAGTATAAACTGAATTAAAGTTATTTTAACAAAACTTTAAAAAAAAAAAAAAAGGCCTTTTGCCTGATCAAACCAGAAATGAACAGTTTTCTGTCAGAGGCCTGATGTTTTGGTAAAAAGTCCGACAGTGTTTTATTTCTTCAGGTCAAACAGATGGCAGCAGTGCTGCTGCGGCGGCTACTGTCGTCCTCGTTCGAGGAGATCTACCCGGGCCTGACCCTGGAGATGCAGACAGCCATCAAGACAGAGCTGCTGACCAGCATCTCGCAAGAAACTTTGCCAAACATCCGCAAGAAAGTGTGCGATATTGCTGCTGAGCTGTCCCGCAATCTCATCGGTAACATCCTCACAGATTTTCACAACCTCTTGAAAGCCATTTCCTGACAGATTATTTTTTGATTATTTTTACATTCCACTTT
The DNA here is from genome assembly GCF_001952655.1 of Monopterus albus. NCBI lineage: Eukaryota > Metazoa > Chordata > Actinopteri > Synbranchiformes > Synbranchidae > Monopterus > Monopterus albus. The sequence continues at coordinate 709,546 of NW_018127928.1, forward strand.
TAGATATATTGGAGGGTTAAAAATTGTTATTCTGGCAGCAATTTAATGATAAAAATGTTGTCAAGATGAATATTAATGTGCATGTTGTCTTTAATCAATGTACTTGGCACACCACTATTTTTTATGTCTATCCTTCTATTCTTGCACTTTTTTTTTCATGTTCTTTATGCTTTTTAGTATTTTAGGCACATTTTTGTTTATTTTGATTTGCTGTGGTTTTGGTAACTGTTGCTGCTAGATACTGAATTTCCCTCAGGATCAATAAGGTATCTATATCTCCTATCTAGATGATGAAGGGAATAACCAGTGGCCAGAGGTACTCAAGTTTCTATTTGACTCTGTCAACTCCGACAGTGTTGGCCTGCGAGAAGCTGCCCTGCACATATTCTGGTGAGCCCCTCATCACTTATTTTTATTTAGGCTACATAGATAAATGACCACTGAGGCCATAGTACTCGTATTAAGGCAGCAGTAACAGTGGCTGACTGTTGTGGTCTTGGCCTTGTTCCAGGAACTTTCCAGGAATCTTTGGTAACCAGCAGCAGCATTATATGGAAGTAATCAAACGCATGCTGGTTCAGTGCATGCAGGACCAGGCAAACCCGCAGGTAAGATCATGGAGCAGTTGATTTTTGCCAGTGGACTGCCTGATATGTGTACCAGTACATTTCTAAATATTTTCTGAATGATCCTTCAGATTCGCACCCTGGCAGCTCGGGCTGCAACCTCCTTTGTTCTGTCCAATGAAAGCAACATAGCACTACTGAAACACTTTGCTGACCTGCTGCCGGGAATCCTGCAGGTAAGATACAGGACCTTTCTCATGTGAACTGGCTCTGAACATGAAGTCGTACTGTATAGTGTCCTCTACATTAGTTTTGGATTCTGAGTATTCCTGCAAGTGTTCAGTAAAGGTAATGAGACACAATTATTGGGCTATATATTAGCTGCTGCTAGCTTAGATCATACAGTAATGTCTCCAGATGAACTTCACTTCCTCTTATACAGCTGTTTTTGTATGGGCCTAGTTTCTCCTCATAATGTGTTTTTATGTGGAAAGTAAAAAAAAAAAAAGCTTCAAAGTAAGAGCAGCTGCATTTACTTGCATCTCATTTGCCTTTACTGAGAGGTGTACACCTCTCAGTAAAGGCAAATGAGATGTTGTCGGTCTCTGTCAAGATGACACTGAAGAAACTAAATGCACAGGAACAGCTAACAGAAGAACTGACAACAGGACCGTTTGCTTCTCCACCCAGTAGTGATTATTATCCAGTGTAACTTGTTTCTTGCCACATCAATAAGGCTTCTCTCTAGACTGAAGAATTCAGGTTGTCCAGTTGTCATTTCACAATAGCTGTACATGTTTCAGAATCCTCACAAATTTCTAAGCATTTCTCTCAGTGACTTGTGATAATAGAGGTGGTTTGTTGCAGTGCTGTGCAAGTTCAGCATTAGCAGCATGCCACTGCTGCATGAATGCAGTTGCAACACTAACCTCAGCTTCTGCTGCTGTTGGTCAGGCAGTGAACGAGTCCTGTTACCAGGGTGATGACTCCGTGCTCAAGTCTTTAGTGGAAATTGCAGACACAGCCCCCAAGTACCTAAGACCCAACCTGGAGGCAACTCTGCAGCTCTGTCTGAAGGTGAGTCAGACGAATGTACAACTTCACTGCTCATGATATTAAGTACATAAAGTTTGATGACATAACATCTGCACGGCAGTGTTGTGTTTAGCCCATGGCATCTTGCATCAGATGAGATTTTCCTGTTTAACCTTTAACTCTTGTCAGCTCTGTTTGAGACTTTGGACCAACATGTTGCCATGTCTCCTCAGCTGTGTGCAGACTCCAACCTGACTAATATGCAGAGGCAGTTGGCGTTGGAGGTCATTGTCACATTATCTGAGACGGCAGCAGCCATGCTGAGAAGACACACAGCCATTGTGGCTCAGAGTGGTAAGTCAGGACTTGGTTTTCTGACTAACTTGCTTGTTTTTTGGGGGGGGGGTAGACTATATTCAGTTGCATTCTTTATATGTGCTCAGTGCCCCAGATGCTGGCTATGATGGTGGATCTTGAGGATGACGATGAGTGGGCCATGGCTGATGAGTTGGAGGACGATGACTTTGACAGGTAAGGCCTGGTTTATAGTCAAGACACAAATCTACAGTACTGTTCTCACCTATGTTTGTTGGTGAGCAGAAATGAGTGCCTCAGTGTAATCACCTGACGCACAGGATGAAAACTCTTTAGGAATTTTTGCTCTATACCACTACTGTTTCATCTTGTCAGCTTCTTAAAGCTGAAACATCACTTCTACTTAAATATGAGGTGACTAAATGCTGACACCTAAGTTGAGAGAACTAAAGGATCAATGTCTTGCAGTATTTCATATTGGGGGTCAACAACAAAATGTTATTGTTACCAGTATGTGCTCAGCAGTCTGTAAATGTGTTCATACACCTACGTGTTTGAGTGATGTTTCTTGTCACTCACCAGTAATGCTGTGGCTGGGGAGAGTGCTCTGGACAGAATCGCATGTGGTCTGGGAGGAAAGATCATTTTACCAATGATCAAACAGCACATCATGCAGATGCTGCAGAACCGTAAGCAGACCCATTGATAACCGAATACATTTAGTGTTATACCAGTTTGTACAGAAGCTTTGTTCATATTTAGGCTTTTTTTTTTTTTTTAAACAAGCTGTTGCGTGAAAGTTTAACATTTACTTTGAGCCTCAAGTTATGAAGCACTCTCATTTAATTATGTGGCACTTTGAACTAGTCAATGAACACGAGACTAACCCTGTGTGTTTGTTGCTAGCTGACTGGAAGTACCGCCACGCTGGGCTGATGGCACTGTCGGCCATCGGTGAAGGCTGCCACCAGCAGATGGAGGCAATCCTCCAAGAGATTGTCAGCTTTGTCCTCCTCTTCTGTGCTGACCCAGTAAGAAAAAGAAATCTTCCAACTTGTCTCTTACTACAAAGATAAAGCACATTGTAATCCAGGTTACTTTAATATCAGAATATACATGTAATGTATGATTAGATTAACTTTTAGTGTGGTTTTGTTTTTCCCCTTTGTTTTACCCCAATATCTTAACTGTTTAGTTGCTAATATTACAGGACATGTGTGTGATGGTTTTGAGTTTGGCTTCTTTTTTCCCCCCCCCTCAGCACCCAAGGGTGCGCTATGCTGCCTGCAATGCTATTGGACAAATGGCCACAGACTTTGCCCCAACCTTCCAAAAGAAATTCCATGATAAGGTAACTAAAGAGTTGATTATAGGTTTTGGGAAACAGTGACTTGATTGTGTGACAAACATCTGACTAGAGTGTAAAAACTGCACCCAGCAGCCTTCAGCCTCATGTGTGCAGAGATGTGTATGCACTGTAATGACCCTGTAGATGGAGGGTTTCATTCCTTGTGATTTTTGAGAAAAGAGTGGCATCAGACCAGAACTGATTACCTGTTGGATAAGTAAAGTCAGACTCTAAGCCTACAACATGTCGCTTTCCAGGTGATTTCAGCCCTGCTTCAGACCATGGAGGACCAGAGTAACCCTCGGGTGCAGGCACACGCTGCTGCTGCCCTCATCAACTTTACTGAGGACTGCCCCAAATCACTGCTCATCCCTTATCTGGACAGCTTGGTGCAACACCTTCATGTCATCATGGTGGCCAAGCTGCAAGAGGTGTGTGTGTGTGTGTGTGTGTATGTATATATATCAGTGAAAATATTAACCAGAGCCACATGTGGTATCTACCTTTGAGCCCCCCAAGTATCCTACATGCTGTCAGGAGCCCTAAATGTCCTCTTCTGTTCTCAGCTGATCCAGAAGGGCACCAAACTGGTCCTGGAGCAGGTAGTGACATCTATTGCCTCAGTGGCAGACACAGCTGAGGAGAAGTTTGTGCCATACTATGACCTGTTCATGCCCTCGCTAAAACACATCGTAGAAAACGCAGTGCAGAAGGAGCTCCGGCTGCTCCGTGGCAAGACCATAGAGTGCATCAGCCTCATTGGCCTGGCTGTCGGCAAGGAGAAGGTATGTGCACACAGTGATCAAATTAGTCGCCAACATCTTTAAAAGACCTTTTAGAAAAAGTTGACCCGATATGCCCATGCTTCTAATGTCTTCACATTTCCTTTTCTTTCTGCTGTGGTACTAGTTCATTCCAGATGCCTCAGCCGTCATGCAGCTGCTCCTCAAAACGCAAACGGACTTCAATGACCTGGAGGATGACGATCCTCAGGTACAAAAACTTGGATGACCTTTGAACTGTAAAAATATTTATTGCTATCCATTGCTACGTAGATGACCTTCCATGTTTTGTGCTTGTGGTTTTAGATCTCGTACATGATCTCAGCCTGGGCCAGGATGTGTAAGATCCTGGGGAAAGATTTTCAGCAGTGCCTGCCTGTGGTGATGGCAGCCTCCATCAAGCCTGAGGTGGCCCTCCTTGACAGTAAGAAGTTTTCAGTTACATACTCTGGATTCTTAAAGGTCTGCAGAGATGTTAAAAGCCACTGATTGACACCGAAACATCCATCTCTCTTGTAGCCCAGGACATGGAGAATATATCAGAGGATGATGGCTGGGAGTTTGTCAACCTGGGAGACCAGCAGAGTTTTGGCATCAAGACGGCCGGCCTGGAGGAGAAGGCCACTGCCTGTCAGATGCTGGTGAGCAGAAGAGCACAGACACATGAAAGTCATGTTGAGCTATGTCTCAGAGCGGCAGATGGTAGCACTGTCACTGTTGAATTAATCTGTCTGTAGATATTAAGGTCACTAAAATGCTCATTTTGCTAATTTCCAGCAATTTCATGTTTAATCTTGGTTACCTCTAGATTAGCTTGGCACTCCTCATAACTCCAAATAGTTTGTAATTGTTTCAGAATCAGAGCCAGAAATTAATCTGTTAAAACAAGAGGATGGTTCGTGAACATGCACAGTTCCTGGTGTTTCAAGTGGACAGCACAATGAACCACGACATTGAGCTATGTCTCAGAGCGGCAGATGGTAGCACTGTCACTGTTGAATTAATCTGTCTGTAGATATTAAGGTCACTAAAATGCTCATTTTGCTAATTTCCAGCAATTTCATGTTTAATCTTGGTTACCTCTAGATTAGCTTGGCACTCCTCATAACTCCAAATAGTTTGTAATTGTTTCAGAATCAGAGCCAGAAAGCCTCTTCTTAAAACAAGAGGATGGTTCGTGAACATGCACAGTTCCTGGTGTTTCAAGTGGACAGCACAATGAACCACGACAAAATTAATTAATATGAATTTCTCCTGTATAGATGGGTAAACGGCGGTTTATTTACTGATGAAAAAAAGATGCAGAACGCTAAACAAAATGAGTAATTGAGAAACCCCATATTTTCACTGGCATAATGCAGACATGGTAACTTCTCCAGCCTTGCAACAATTCTGTAATGTTACAGAAACAAGGCACTAACAGGCATTCAGTGTCTTTTTATTTTTTTTATTTTTTTTTTTAACTTGGCGTTTAGTCCCACCGAGTAGTGGAAACATCACTCCCTTTCAAGTAGCTCCAAGGTCGGTAATTCCAACCAGTGGTCGCTGTGCCTTCCCCCTCATGTCCACATACAATCCCAAAGTAATGAAATTAATTCCAACAGGTAGTTTAGTGCCAACAATAACATCATGGATCCTTAATCCCCTTATTAACAAGCGACACATCACATGTGGCAGACACACTGGACTCAAGCAGTCGGGTACTGTGCTCCGGGGGACTCCAGCAGTTAAGTTCATCACTAACTGGGGCTTCACTGCCCTGCTGCTTGTAGGTTAGACCTGGTCAAGTAAAATGGTGAGTCCCTGTACAGGAACAATTTCCAGACATGCAGTAGCCTCAGGGCCTGTATTTTTATTTATTTATTTTTTTTCCCCTCCACATCCTCTGGTCACAGTGCAGCAGCAGGAGGAAGTAAAATACATCCACAAAGCCAGGAGCAGTCGAAAAATTCTGCTTTCACAATGGCACTGTGGATGTTAGGCAAACTCACATGAACGTGCAATGGCCTGGATTTCATGCCCATTCAAGGAAATCCTTCAACTAAATACTTTATTTTGGTAGAAAAAAAAGTCGTTAGTGAGTTTGCCAGATGCATTATATTGCCAAAAGTATTCACTCACCCATCCAAATCATTGGATCAGGTGTCACTTCCATGGTTACAGGTGTATATAATCAAACACCTAGGCATGCAGACTGCTTCTACAAACATTTGTGAAAGAATGGGTCGCTCTCAGGAGCTCAGTGACCTCCAGCGTGGTACTGTGATAGGATGCCACCTGTGCTATAGGTCCAGCTGTGAAATTTCCTTGCTACTAAATATTCCAGTCAACTGTTAGTGGTATTATAACAAAGTGGAAGTGATTGGGAATGACAGCAACTCAGCCATGAAGTGGTAGGCCACATAAAATCAGAGTGGGGTCAGTGGATGCGGAGACACATAGTGCACAGAGGTCACCAACTTTCTGCAGAGTCGATAGCTACAGACCTCCAAATGTCATGTGGCTTTCAGCTCAAGAACAGTGTGTAGAGAACTTCATAGAATGGGGTTCCATGGTCGAACAGCTGCATCAAGCCCTACATCACCAAGTGCAATGCAAAGTGTCGGATGCAGTGGTGTAAAGCACATGTCACTGGACTCTAGAGCAGTGGAGACGTGTTCTCTGGAGTGACGAATCACGCTTCTCTGGCAATCCCATGGACCAGTCTGGGTTTGGCAGTTGCCAGGAGAATGGTACTTGTCTGACTGCATTGTGCCAAGTGTAAAGTTTGGTGGAGGGGGGTGGTGGGGTTATGATGCAGGGTTGTTTTTCAGGAGCTGGGCTTGGCCCCTTAGTTCCAGTGAAAGGAACTCTTAATGCCTCAGCATACCAAGACATTTTGGACAATTTCATGCTCCCACCTTTGTGGGAACAGTTTGGGGATGGCCCCTTCCTGTTCCAACATGACTGCACACCACTACACAAAGCAAGGTCCATAAAGACATGGATGAGTGAGTTTGGTGTGGAAGAACTTGACTGGCCTGCACAGAGTCCTGACCTCAACCCGATAGAACACCTTTGGGGAAAAGAGTTTCAGCAGTCCCTGCCTGTGGTGATGGGCCCCCTGATGAAGACAGCCTCCATCAAGCCTGAGGTGGCCCTCCTTGACAGTAAGAAGTTTTCAGTTACATACTCTGGATTCTTAAAGGTCTGCAGAGATGTTAAAAGCCACTGATTGACACCGAAACATCCATCTCTCTTGTAGCCCAGGACATGGAGAATATATCAGAGGATGATGGCTGGGAGTTTGTCAACCTGGGAGACCAGCAGAGTTTTGGCATCAAGACGGCCGGCCTGGAGGAGAAGGCCACTGCCTGTCAGATGCTGGTGAGCAGAAGAGCACAGACACATGAAAGTCATGTTGAGCTATGTCTCAGAGCGGCAGATGGTAGCACTGTCACTGTTGAATTAATCTGTCTGTAGATATTAAGGTCACTAAAATGCTCATTTTGCTAATTTCCAGCAATTTCATGTTTAATCTTGGTTACCTCTAGATTAGCTTGGCACTCCTCATAACTCCAAATAGGTTGTACTTGTTTCAGAAGAGAGCCAGAAAGCCTCTTCTTAAAACAAGAGGATGGTTCGTGAACATGCACAGTTCCTGGTGTTTCAAGTGGACAGCACAATGAACCACGACAAAATTAATTAATATGAATTTCTCCTGTATAGATGGGTAAACGGCGGTTTATTTACTGATGAAAAAAAGATGCAGAACGCTAAACAAAATGAGTAATTGAGAAACCCCATATTTTCACTGGCATAATGCAGACATGGTAACTTCTCCAGCCTTGCAACAATTCTGTAATGTTACAGAAACAAGGCACTAACAGGCATTCAGTGTCTTTTTATTTTTTTTATTTTTTTTTTTAACTTGGCGTTTAGTCCCACCGAGTAGTGGAAACATCACTCCCTTTCAAGTAGCTCCAAGGTCGGTAATTCCAACCAGTGGTCGCTGTGCCTTCCCCCTCATGTCCACATACAATCCCAAAGTAATGAAATTAATTCCAACAGGTAGTTTAGTGCCAACAATAACATCATGGATCCTTAATCCCCTTATTAACAAGCGACACATCACATGTGGCAGACACACTGGACTCAAGCAGTCGGGTACTGTGCTCCGGGGGACTCCAGCAGTTAAGTTCATCACTAACTGGGGCTTCACTGCCCTGCTGCTTGTAGGTTAGACCTGGTCAAGTAAAATGGTGAGTCCCTGTACAGGAACAATTTCCAGACATGCAGTAGCCTCAGGGCCTGTATTTTTATTTATTTATTTTTTTTCCCCTCCACATCCTCTGGTCACAGTGCAGCAGCAGGAGGAAGTAAAATACATCCACAAAGCCAGGAGCAGTCGAAAAATTCTGCTTTCACAATGGCACTGTGGATGTTAGGCAAACTCACATGAACGTGCAATGGCCTGGATTTCATGCCCATTCAAGGAAATCCTTCAACTAAATACTTTATTTTGGTAGAAAAAAAAGTCGTTAGTGAGTTTGCCAGATGCATTATATTGCCAAAAGTATTCACTCACCCATCCAAATCATTGGATCAGGTGTCACTTCCATGGTTACAGGTGTATATAATCAAACACCTAGGCATGCAGACTGCTTCTACAAACATTTGTGAAAGAATGGGTCGCTCTCAGGAGCTCAGTGACCTCCAGCGTGGTACTGTGATAGGATGCCACCTGTGCTATAGGTCCAGCTGTGAAATTTCCTTGCTACTAAATATTCCAGTCAACTGTTAGTGGTATTATAACAAAGTGGAAGTGATTGGGAATGACAGCAACTCAGCCATGAAGTGGTAGGCCACATAAAATCAGAGTGGGGTCAGTGGATGCGGAGACACATAGTGCACAGAGGTCACCAACTTTCTGCAGAGTCGATAGCTACAGACCTCCAAATGTCATGTGGCTTTCAGCTCAAGAACAGTGTGTAGAGAACTTCATAGAATGGGGTTCCATGGTCGAACAGCTGCATCAAGCCCTACATCACCAAGTGCAATGCAAAGTGTCGGATGCAGTGGTGTAAAGCACATGTCACTGGACTCTAGAGCAGTGGAGACGTGTTCTCTGGAGTGACGAATCACGCTTCTCTGGCAATCCCATGGACCAGTCTGGGTTTGGCAGTTGCCAGGAGAATGGTACTTGTCTGACTGCATTGTGCCAAGTGTAAAGTTTGGTGGAGGGGGGTGGTGGGGTTATGATGCAGGGTTGTTTTTCAGGAGCTGGGCTTGGCCCCTTAGTTCCAGTGAAAGGAACTCTTAATGCCTCAGCATACCAAGACATTTTGGACAATTTCATGCTCCCACCTTTGTGGGAACAGTTTGGGGATGGCCCCTTCCTGTTCCAACATGACTGCACACCACTACACAAAGCAAGGTCCATAAAGACATGGATGAGTGAGTTTGGTGTGGAAGAACTTGACTGGCCTGCACAGAGTCCTGACCTCAACCCGATAGAACACCTTTGGGATGAATTAGAGTGGAGACTGCGATCTAGGCCTTCTCGTCCAACATCAGTGTCTGGCCTCACAAATGTGCTTCTGGAAGAGTGGTCAAAAATTCCCATTAACACACTCCTAAAGCTTGTGAACACTCTTCCCAGAAGAGTTGAAGCTGTTATAGATGCAAAGGGTTGGCCAACATCATATTAAACCCTATGGATTAAGAATCAGTTGTTACTCAAGTGCATGTGAAGGTAGACGAGCGAATACTTTTGGCAGTACAGTGCATGTATAAACCAAGTTGCTTCTGCATAGAAATACTAGCCCATTTTTTGAGCTTTAGGTCATGTCTGAGATAATTCACGATTGTAATGTTGTACATAAGTCAAACAAGGAAAAGCATGGCATTGAGCCCAGATAGTAAAATGCTCTGCTGTGTTGCAGGTGTGTTATGCCAAAGAGCTGAAAGAGGGTTTTGTGGAGTACACAGAGCAGGTGGTGAAGCTGATGGTTCCGCTACTCAAGTTCTACTTCCATGATGATATCCTTTTGTTATAGACACAATATACTTGGCCAAAAACAATTTTACTACTTTGGCACTTGATGAATTACAAACCTATTCCCTAACTGTCTCACGTGTGCGGGTGGCAGCTGCTGAATCCATGCCCCTGCTGCTGGAGTGTGCCCGAGTTCGAGGGCCAGAGTACCTTACCCAGATGTGGCACTTCATGTGTGACGCCCTCATCAAGGCCATTGGCACTGAGCCAGATTCTGACGTCCTGTCAGAGATCATGCACTCTTTTGCCAAGGTAACATCAGTAGTGCTATTTATTTATTTATTTTTTTCCCACCAGCATGTGCACAATGTGACAAAATTTGAATATATTTAGGAACCAGGTCCAGTGTCTGATGTGTTTTCTGTTAGTGTATTGAGTTGATGGGAGACGGCTGTCTGAACAATGAGCATTTTGAGGAGCTGGGCGGCATCCTGAAAGGAAAACTTGAGGAGCATTTTAAGAACCAGGAGCTCAGACAAGGTGAAGCTTCATCACAGAACATCTGACTGACCTTTTCTCTTCAAACAAAACTTGGTTTGAAAATGTCTTGTAAGGAACCGTTGACTGAGTCCAGTTTGTCATAAAGTGTAAACCTTTCATGACATCCAAAAAAAAAGGGTGCAACTTTCTTTGTATGCTTCTTTTCATGAGTTGGTAATGCAATCCTGTTGTTCACAGCCAAGAGACAGGATGAAGACTATGATGAGCAGGTAGAGGAAACATTACAAGATGAGGTAAATATCTTAAAGCTGTTATGAAAACTGGAAATTGTCCAATAAAGTCTACACAAGACGCATTCTTGAGACCATAATGTCCCTTTCTTCCCCTGCAGGACGAGAATGATGTGTACATCCTGACCAAAGTGTCAGATATCCTCCACTCAGTTTTCAGTAGTTACAAAGAGAAGGTGCTGCCTTGGTTTGAACAGCTGTTGCAGCTCATCGTCCAGCTTGTAGTGAGTACATAATATTCCTGACCAACAACTGACTTGAAAAACCATTAAATCAGTGGCCACCAGATGGCAGCATTCTTGATTTTGTAGATGAACCTCACATTGCTGTAGACACATCTGTGAATGCTAAAGGTGTATTTCACCAGAAACCAACTGGTTGTGTTGCTTCTGTTCAGTGTCCCAACAGGCCGTGGGCAGACAGACAGTGGGGTCTGTGCATGTTTGATGATGTGGTGGAGCACTGCAGCCCCTCCTCCTTCAAATATGCCGAGTATTTCCTGCGGCCAATGTTGCAGTCACTGTGTGACTCGAGTCCTGAGGTTCGGCAGGCTGCTGCCTACGGTGTCGGCGTCATGGCTCAGTATGGAGGAGAGAACTACCGTCCATTCTGCACAGGTAGAGCTTGTTGCTTCCTTCACTTAGGGTAATGTTTTTACCAGCTTATGCATTTTGTTTAACTAGATGTGTCCATTCCCCTGGTCCAGAGGCTATCCCCGCGCTGGTCAGAGTCATCCAGACAGCTGACTCGCGCTCCAAGGAGAACGTCAACGCCACAGAGAACTGCATCTCTGCTGTTGGAAAAGTCATGAGGTTTCGGCCAGAGTGCGCCAATGTCAGTGAGATCCTTCCCCACTGGCTCAGCTGGCTGCCGCTCAGCGAAGACAAAGAGGAGGCTGTCCACACATTTGACTTTCTCTGTGATCTCATTGAAAGGTAGGACAGCTACCACTTGTCCCTGTTTTGTTAAATTGGAAAACCAGAAACTCTATTTTTCCCCTCCTGCTGTGCTGACTGCTGTCTTCTCTCCACAGCAACAACCCCATTGTCCTTGGACCAGACAACTCCAACCTTCCTAAAATCTTCCTCATCATCGCAGATGGAGTTGCAAATGAGTCGGTTAAGGGTGAAGATGCTTGCAGCAAACGGCTTGCAAATGTCATACATCAAGTACAGGTATGTTGTAATAATTGTTTGTAAACTAACAGGCGGGAATCATTTCAGCATGGACAGCAAGATGATTGTAGAGCTCATAAATCATTAGAGGCTGACCCTTTTTGTCATGTCCTCCAGGTATCAGCAGGAGGACTATGGACACAGTGTGTATCGACACTGAATGAAACGCAGCAGAAAGCCATACAGGACCTTCTGAATAGTGCCTGAGCCTGAACCTTTGCCCTCCATCCCAATGCTTTGAGAAGTCCATGAAGAAAAGTTGATCTCCTAGATCTCTTCCATAGACTCCTCTTCTTCCTCCTGCTCTGGTCTGTAGTGTGTATGGACACAGGCTTCACCATTACCACCCCCTCCCTACCGTTTTATGTAACTCCACCTGGGTGAACAGGTTGGATATTTAAGACAAGAGGACATAGGCTATCTACCTTTCACAAAGTGTACCCAAGGAAGTGGGAATGAGTGTCTGTCAGTCTTCCCTCTCATCAGTTACATGTCTATCTGAACATTTTGTTTCCAACCATTCCCTGATGTGTGATTTGCTTCATTCTCCACATCGGCCAACAAACTCATTGGACAGTCGAGCTCTGAGGGGCTATAGTAGAGGAACTGGGGACAGGACATTCTAACGGACTGAGCAACTGAGGTGTAAATGCACACTGGGCAATCACTGCCTGCCTCCTGCGAAATTTTTTTTTTTTTTTTCTCTCGTCGTTCCATTGTCCCAGGGTTACCTAGGGGGAACGGCCTCTGTCTGCCATAGCTTCAGAGGGTATGTTTCAGAAGTTGCAGCATGTTTGTTAGGTGGCTGAGAAAATGTAGTTAAGAAATTTGTCATCGTCTGGGAAGAGTAGACATTGATTTAAGCAGCTTTGTGCCGTAGCCTTCCACACAGCTGTTTACAGGAAATGAGTCTTTAGATGAAGTGTTTGAGGAGTTCTGGCTCTTTTAGGCGGCAGTATGTGTACGGGGCTCCCAGAATCCTATGGTTGCTCATAGCTTCAAAGCCTGTGTTGAGCTGAAGAAAAATTGTAGAGTATTTGTAAAATGTGTGCTAACATTACCATACTCTTAACATTATGATTTTGACCCAGGTTTGTGATGGAGTTCCAGAAAATGCCAACAATAAAGTTACAATTGATGATTCTGAGAAATTAGTGACTTTTTTTTTTTTCCCCCACCCCCAATGATATACCTAAAGTTAAACTAAGTGAAGACGGGAGCTTAAACCAATGAATGACATGTTGGTAATCTAGACAAAACCATGCTAGCTGTTTTCCAGTGTTTAAACGAAGCAGTGTTGTATCTAAATCGGTTCCATCTTCCTGGAGCTTGACCAGCTGTTTTCCTGCTTTGCTTAACCCTGAACCATTTGTGTTGCCTAACTACCCTAACTCTAAACATAAAGGTCATGACTTCTAGCTGTGCACCATATTCTGTGCCCTAACCAAGACTGTCTGCTGTATTGGTGTTGTCATACAGTAACAAATGCTGCCCCATAGTATTTAGACAGGGTCACAATTTTTATAGCTGTGATAGGGAAAACTGCTTCCTCAACTGCTATAAAGTCAAGTTATTTGGGGGTACACAGGTAAAACAATAGGGTTTGTCGTGTATTACTGGCATTCTAGTAAATGCTGTTCAATCACCCAAGACACCAGGCATCTGTTTCAACAGAGCAGCCATGCTTTATTAGTACATCTGGACCAACGGCAAGGACAAGTTTAATTTAAAGCTTTCAACCCAGCTCAAATCATGGATGGTGACCTGGCACCTTCTATCGACAGCTGGGACTGCTCCCCACCTTTACAAAACCCCAAAATATACATATGCATGTTACACAGCCAAAAGTAAGACACCCAGATGTCAGTTTATTTGGTAGCTAAATGAATGCAACAGTGCAGCAATCAATCTTTCCTTCATGGAGAAACAAATTGTTTTGAGGAAATTGGTGTTGACTCCACTTCGGTCATTTTGGGGCTGTTAAAATGGTCCTGTTGTACTAAGATTTTCTAATATTCATCTACCCTCAAACGATGTGGACAAAATATTAGAAATGCTTGAGTGCTGCACAGTACACGCTAGCAGCCCCCAAGCTGAGTAGAGTGGTTTCAACAATGTAACCTTTCATTTCTCATGAAGGTTGGACTTGTTGTGTTGTATTGGTTTTAGCTGACTGTGCTTCTATCAACAGGCAAATGACTCTGATGTGGATTTTCTCTGCACAAACACTACAATTATTTCACTTCCATTTCTACTAGGGCCCCATTGAAACTGGAAGTTTAAATCCCCAGTCCAGCTGGGAACAATGGGTAAACTGCTGCTTGTCACTTGTCAGGTTGCTACTGAAACGGTCAGTTGCGTAAATCAGGACATTTGTAAATTACATCACAGGAGTAGTAACTGCTATTTTGTGTGATTTTCTTTGCCGCAACCAGCTTTTCAAAACTTCAGGCCTTTTCTGAACCCACACAAACGGTACTGGTCTGATTTCTAGAGTAGCATCACTGATCTCTCACTTTCAGCTTGAATATGATCAGGAAGAGCATGATGTAAAGGAACCTTTCAGAGGTTAGTGAGAGGGGAGCTATAGTTAAAACTGATTAAATACAGGTGATGAGCAGATTTGTGCCACATAGAAAATAAAGATTTTCAGTTTAACACTACCAGACCAGAGAGGGGTGTGTGTATGCCAGTGTCAGTAGATAATACAGTATTTATAATGCAGATGACTATCTGTACAAGCCAGTAAGTGAGGGGAGTTCAGTGAACAGGGAGAGAGGAATATGTCAGAAATGAGGAGCATCACACTAACAGTGATTTGGTCAGTGATTTTCACCATCCAAACACCTACACAGCCTCATTCTTCTTTCATTATCCAGTCTCTTTTTTTTTCACATGGTCTTTCTTGTTTCAGCCTTGCCCCTCCCACTTCACTGAAGCATATCCACAAACGCATCAAACTCGTCAATGTTTTTCTCATAGATGGCCAGTTTCTCTGGCAGAGAGTCCTACAAAGAAAATACAAATAACTTAATAGTTGCATCCATTCACTGTTTTACTCAATCCCACTATGGAAATAAAGACTTTAACATCATTTAAAAAAAAAAAAGTGCTTTACCAGGTCATCAGCCATGGACTGGGAGCTGATGTGTAGTGAGAGGCTGGTCAACTGCGGAGGGTTCTGAAACTCTCTGTAGAAGGTGCCCAGATCCATCGGCAACAAGTCATCCTTAGAGAAGGCTGGCCGCTACACATACACAGACAGAGACAACTACTTGTTTTCCAAATCCTAAATCACAGATGACATAAGGTTCACAGTGAATAACTAAATCAGAATTAGGACTGCAGTTAGCAGAAGAGAATGGAGCAATAGTTGCATACAAAATTGATCATGACAAAATCATCCTGCTGCCCTGATCCCTCTGAGCCCTGGGAGTGAAGGCTGGCCTGCAGGGGGGACGGGCAGGGAGGAGAGTCTGGAGGCTGCACCTGAACACATGCAAATATGAGTGCAAAAAAAAAAATTCTAGGTTGAGGTTTATCTGTAAAATGATCATCATCCACTGTCCACTTCAAGACAGAACAGAAAAAAATTCTGGTGATGTGATGCTCTAACATCGGCTTCGGTTTCATCAACAGACAGCACTTGAAAATTACATGCACAGTTACCATGGGATCATTCTGCTCTGGGTCCAAGCCTCGAGGAGCAAATGCAGCAAATGGCAGGTCCAGACTGGCTGCTGTTATCTACAAATAAACACACAGTGTACTCTTCAGCGGTGAAACAGGAGCAGCTAAGAGTAACAAAACCCACACCTAGCTCAAACACTAGCTCAATTCTGCTCTGGTGTATGCAGATGTTTCAAAATAATTGTGAGGAAGACTTCAGTGGAACAGTCAGTTACCAAATGCAGGAAATAAACAAAACAAGCTATTTTTGACTTACCTGTGTACTGGGCTTACTGACAAAGGCCCCAACTTTCCTTGTGAATGCACTGAGAGACTCCACTGGATCAGAGGGAGAAACACTCCTCCTCCCTTCATCCCTCTTTCCTTCTCCACTTTGTGACAGACCGTCATCATCGCCACTGAGAAGACAGATGAGACAGTTACAGGTTTCATCAAATTCAGACTCATGACAGCAAAAGGAAATAATGTTGAGTTTGCAGTACAAACATATAATGTGCGAGGACACTATAAATCTAGTTTAACATTTAGCTGACACTAAAGTTGAAGTGATGCTAGGAGGGAATCACCTGCTGCCCGGTGTGTTGGAAGCATGCTCCACTGTCAGATTGGCATCAGCTCCATGGGGAGCCTGAGCAGGAACCAACACAATGCCACCCTCTTTCCCAGCATGCAGTACCTAAGGACAAGGGTGGAGTTAAAGTATACAGTGGTTTTGTCTGCTCATAGAATGTATTAGTACTATGTTTATTTATACACTTTTCCTCTGGGAACTATGAACCAATACGTGATTTTTATTTTTTTTAATGGAGAATGAAAAGCAAAAAAATAAAGTTGTCAGTGATCTCTGGTGAAATACATAACTGTATTTCATTTATTTCTAGGTGTATTAAAGTGTGTGCAAGGTTGTTTAATTTGATGAAGTAGCCCAAAAATTGACATTTTTTTGTTCAATAAAACTTGAAATTCAATTGAAACATGAAATTCTTTATAACAAAAGCTGTGATGTAAAAATTACACATATACTCACTCCTATTTAAGGAAGCCATTGTTTCTAAATCACCACAAACAGATCTGTGGGATTTCTTTGCTCCAGTTTCTCATAACTTAATCAGTCAACATAACACAAATACAGATGTATCTGCATATATGATCAGTCAATAATATCGGCCATGCTGATGGATCAGTCGAGCTCTGCTATGAATGAAGTGATATTGGTGACTGACTGGTGCATCACCTGGTTTGGATTGGCAGCAGGGTGACAAAGCTCAGTGGCTCCTGCTAGAGCTGGAGGCTGGTAGGATAACCTGGAAGTATACAGCTAGACAAGAAGAACCATAGAGACATAAAGAAGATGAAATATTAACCACTGGTTTAATTAAAATGTAACACTGTGTTGTCAAGATGTTGGAGGTGTGCTGCTGAAATGAGCTGAAGATGAATTTGTCTTACTACTGTGGTATGTGTGATGGAGATAATACAACAAAAGGATGAAACAGTTCTAGTGAACAGCAGCTTCTGCAGCAAAATCAAGCTACAAAGCACAAACACCTGGACTAAAAAAAGTGATGGAACTTTGAACACAGTCAAAACAGATGATGGTAAAAATAGGTTTCTGATGCAACTTTGCTACATCAAGCAGTAACACACATCCCGAAACAGCTGTTCAGTGCGGGCACCTCACACAATCACGCTCTCACAGTGGTCAGTATAGACTCACAGTGTGAGTGACAAGTCCAGGAGCCAATGGAAGCTGCAGACTATCCAGGGGGAGGGGCTTAGACAGTTTAGAGGGAGACGGACTCAGTGTACACACACACTGAGATAATGCAGACACGCACATGGATAAACCAACAATAAAAATACAACAGACAAAGAGAGAAAAGAGAAAGTGAAGTGAAAAACAGGCATGAAAATGGAGAGAAGTTGTCACAGGATAAAGAAAGTGAGTAAAGAAGAGTGTTAGTGAGTGTGTAAGCCTACCTGAGAGGGAGGGGAGGTGGAGAAGGATGTGGTGCAGACCTCCTGTGACTCCTGAACTCCCGCAAATGGTGCTCCGTCCTCCTCGTCTGGAGCTCTGGACACACAC
This sequence comes from Monopterus albus, assembly GCF_001952655.1. Taxonomy (NCBI): domain Eukaryota; kingdom Metazoa; phylum Chordata; class Actinopteri; order Synbranchiformes; family Synbranchidae; genus Monopterus; species Monopterus albus. The sequence continues at coordinate 727,311 of NW_018127928.1, forward strand.
AAACATTTATCTGATGAATTTTTTTTACATCCTACTGAAGGCTGGAAACTGCAGAAGGAAGGCAACAAAGTTATTTCTTTAAAACATGCATACACAGTTATTTATATTATGGAGAAATGAACAAATCTAAAAGCCTAGTCTCTGCAATAACTGCAGTTAAAACCTTTAGACCTAAAGTTTAAACAAATTAACAAACTAAAATCCAGAAAATAACCATTTCTTCTTTTTGATCCAGCTGAGTAATATATTTAAAATTTTGATCAGTCTCACAGGCATACATATACAGTAAGTGAGGAAGAAGTGACATACGAGTCATTACATTACCTAAAAGCTCCCGTTTGCGCTGAGACATACTCAGCTACAGCAGTGTGTTCAGTGGGGTTGTGGGAAGATAAACCCTTTTTTTTTTCTTTTAAAATGAACAGTTAAATAGAAAGTGTAACTACCCACAATATTTTATGGATAGTGATACACAGGTTAATAAATTGGAGGATGTAGCTGAAAAGTTTAACAGGTTCTTTGTGAACGTTGGTCCTAGTTTAGCAGGTGGCATTTGTACAGATGATACATCCGTCACTATAAATAATAATACAATTGAAAGGAACATGAGTTCAATGTTTTTGAAGCCCATAGCTGAAGAGGAAATTATAGAGATAGTGAATAAATGTGGTAACAAAACATCTAGTGATAGTGATGGTATCACAATGACAACTGTCAAGTGGGTAATTGAGGGGATATGTAAACCATTAACCCATATTTTTAACATGTCGTTTCGACTTGGGCAGTTCCCCAATAATATGAAAATAGCAAAGGTTATTCCACTGTATAAATCTGGTGATAAACACAACCTCACAAACTATAGACCGATTTCTCTGTTGTCACAATTTTCAAAAATTCTGAAAAAACTCTTTAATAACAGACTAGACACATTTATTGATAAACATAATATCTTATCTGATTGTCAATATGGTTTTAGGTCGAAAAGATCAACATCCTTGGCCATTACTGACCTGATGGAGGACATTACAAGTGCTATGGATGAGAAAAAATATACGATGGGGATATTTATTGACCTAAAAAAAGCTTTTGATACAGTTAATCATGAACTATTAATGGATAAGTTGGAGAAATATGGGATCAGAGGAATGGTTGGGAAATGGATCAGAAGTTATTTGACACAGAGGCGTCAATTTGTGAGGTTGGGTGAATATCAATCAAGTGAGCTGAACATTGTGTGTGGAGTGCCTCAGGGTTCTGTGTTGGGACCTAAACTATTTATATTATACATCAATGATATAGGTAAGGTTTCTGAAACTGTTAAAATGGTTTTGTTTGCTGATGATACTACCATTTGGGCATCAGATGAAAACTTACAGCAACTCTCTGTAAGGGTTTCAGAGGAATTTGGGAAGATAAAGAAATGGTGTGATAATAATTTACTATCTTTGAATTTAGAGAAAACTAAATATATGGTATTTGGGAACCGTAGACCACATAATGAACTTCAATTGAGAATTGGGGGTGCCAACATTGAACGAGTATATGAAATTAAATTTCTGGGGGTAATGGTTGATGACAGATTATCCTGGAAATCTCATATTAGACATGTTCAGCATAAAATAGCTAAAAATATATCGATATTGGCAAGGGTTAGACATATGCTGGACGTCAAAGCATTGCGGATTTTGTATTGTTCATTGATTTTGCCATATTTGGAGTATGGCGTTGAAAACTGGGGAAATACATACAGGAGTTCACTTCAACCATTGTACATATTACAGAAGAGAGCGATAAGAGTTGTGCACAAGATGGGGTATAGGGATCACACAAATGTAGCTTTCATACAGTCTAAATTGTTAAAATTCTTTGATTTAGTGGAATATAAGACTGCTGTGTTTATGTATAAGGCCAGGAACAATTTATTGCCTGGTGGAATCCAAAAGCTATTTGGTGAAAGGGAAGGGGGATATAACTTAAGGGGACATTTAAATTTAAAAGTTCATGCTATACGAACAACCAAAAAAAGATTTTGTATTTCTATAAGTGGGGTCAAACTATGGAATAACTTAACTGTGGACATGAAAAATAGTACCAGAATTAAGGAGTTTAAATATAAATATAAATGTATGTGTTATACAAGATATATGCACGAATAAGTAACAATCTGCTTTATCTATGTAGTGATATTGCTTGCAGCCAATGTTGCATAAATTTTGTATAATATGATGTCATGGGGTAGGACTGGATAAGTTTGACTTCTTCCTACTCCATTCAAACATGTAATAGGTGTAAGCAAACTGATTTTGAATTAGCATTGGTTGGATGTGTGTAATCATGTGTGTTATTGTCATTTGTTCATTGTTCTGTTCTGTTCTGCATGTTTGAAAGAATAAATAAATCAATCAATCAATCAATCAATCAATCAATCAATCAATCAATCAATCAACAGTTGCTTATTTCCAGAGCTTTTCATATCTACCTGTAATTGCATGGCTGTCCACTGTTTGCAGGACGCTGGCTGCTGCAGGGAGGATCCACAAAGTGATCCACAATGATCCCCATGATAGGAGCTGACCGCTCAAACTGCCTGCAGACAACAACATTTGATGAGTTGTGCTGTTTTTGTCAAAGAAGTAGTGAATCACTGATTTAATTTTTTAATACATTTCCATTTAAAATAAGCAAATGAAAATTTCTTGAGTTATTATTAGCTACCTGTTAGACATGAATGCCAGGTTGGTGCGGTAGGCACATGAAAGTGTGACTGTGCCAACAGGGGTGCCAACGACACCAACACGCACGGTCTGAAAACCTTAAACACAAACAACAACAGGCCTCAACAAACAAGCATATTGCCTAATTTAATGCAGGCGCTTCACTACAAATTATAAATGTGCTGACCGGACACTTGCTTTCACTGATTTAAGACATCTCAGTTACCTTCTCCTAGTCCACTCAGCTGAACTTCTCCAAAGTAGATCCTACACAAAAGATCGGCAGAAATAAGAGAAATCTCTAAGTGTAGATGGATGGACTAAATGTTCACTAACAAAAACAGCACAAGTAAAAGAAGTACAGAATGGGACATCAAATTCATTATATTTTGGCAGTAAGTCAGATAAACCTGCTGTTTAACAGGGCTGAAAGAGTCAAAACACCTGTACAGTATGACATAGTCGTGTCCCTGCTTTCTGGACAGTTTATAGGTGGGTGTTACTCTGGTGATGGCCAGCAGAGACTTCAGAAGGACAGACAGACGATTGTAGACTGTATATGACACCTTGATGTCCTTATCGCACCTGTAGGAGAGACAGACAACACACTGACTCATTAGAATACTGCAGCTTGGTGGTATTTTAAGTAAATGTCAACTCAGTATAAAAATATCTCTGCTGTTTAGGACTTTTTATGAATATAGTAGCATGTGGTTTCAGCTGGTTCTTTTTCCTTCCTTCACTCATTCCAACTACAGTTGTCTTTCCATTAACAAACCATCTGGTGCAATCCCACAAGTCAGATATGTTTATGGGAATAATTCTAGATTTGTGGTCCTCTGGGTTAATCCTGCATAACCATATAAAGTTTCAGACACAGGCAGCAATGACAGATCTCTTAATGTATTTCACAAAACATTTGGCAACTAGAACAAATAGCAAAAATCAAAGCAGAGTCCACTCACTTTTCATTCATCTCCAAGCACCAAGTCTCTAACTCCATTGAATCACCCTGAGTGAGAGAGAAAAAGACAAATGCTCACAGGAACATATAACTGGAACTAAACAACAACTGAAAATTCATTTTCTCTCACACACACAGGAGTATGGTTGATCTATTGACTGCAATTCATAAAATACTGGAGATATTTCCGTGCATAAAGCACTTTATACTGGCTCATGTTATCCACGTGGCAACTCACACAGAGTAGAGGTACAGTGTGTTCTGGTTTCAAACAAAGACCTCAGCAACCAATTACAGTTTATGAACCTCATTATCTGATGTGATGTTTTACCTCTGAGGTCTTCAGGGAGATCTCAACGCACATGGAGCGCCCGATAGCTGGAAGTTGGCCAGCCAATGCCTTCTTGGCTTCATGAGTCACCTCTGGGATGTCTTTGATGGCCAAATTAAACTAGAAGAAATAATAACATAAAAAGTGAAATGAAATAGATACGAATTTAAATAAAAGTTTACAGAAAATAGGAGGTGACATTAGGAAAGTTATATGTGATGTATACATTTCAATACCATACACTTTATAAGTGAACAGTGTAAGAAGTTAATAATAAAAATTAATAATTTAATAGCAATCAAATGAAGCCAACATTACACTTGGGCATGAAGACTAATAGTCCAAACAAGTTATAGATATGTGGAAAGCTACACTAAAATATGCTACATAACTTTAAATTTAATCAATTATTACAACAGAAAAATAGAGGGACAGTCTAAATGATTTCACCCAGTCAGAGCCAGTGGGTGATGAGGAAGAGCAAGTGCAGATCTTCTCTCCAAGACGAGCTTGAACTATCACCTGGACAGTCTACAGACACAGGACAGGAGAAAAGAAAGCAAACTGTGAACAGCTGCCACTGAACCAGCCCATTTGAAAATGGTGACAAGACAGGGGCAGACATGGAAAGACATTATGCTGTTAGAATATTTCAAATGTCATTTTTCAGTGCTGTGGGCACTACCAATGAAATGTGCCACCATTATATTTTAGTGGAGGCCGAACTCTCCATGAATTGTCTTTAAAAAAAAAAAAAAAAAAAAAAATTACCAAAAAAACAACAAGAGAAAGAAAAGGAACTGAACCCGTGAAGCAATGTGGGCAACCTACCCCTACCAGAATGCAATAAAAGTTTCAAAATGTCCCGTCAGAAACCATTCATTCACCAAGGCTGCATCAATGTTATTCTGCCAACATAAAAATCCTTTAGTGGGAATCATCATCTTACCTTCAAGGCAAAGAACTTAATGAACTTGTCCAAATCTTTTTTATCCTGGGGACTCAGGTCACTGTCCATGTTGACACAACCCTGGGATCAAACAAGACAGCCCATTAAATATGGACAGAAAACAAACCTCAAAACAATAATTGCTGTGAAAAATGTTTTATAGTAGTTTTATTCATCATTTAAAATGTATAAATAAAATGCAGTCTAATGTCTAACATTATATGCAGACTAATTCTATCAATCCATCCAAAATTACATTAACTCAAGCGAAATGGCAGTTTAATAAATGCCATGCTACAGTACCTATGAATATTTTTACAATACATTTACTCCCTGTGTCCAACAGAACAGCCAAACCAAATTACAAATAAGTTAACGTTAGTGTACTACTAACCAACGTAACAATTACAAAGTTGAAGCAATATCAAATGCAATGAATTGATATGTTTAGCAGAAACAAATAAATAATCGTTTATCACATTTATTAACCCTCAATATAGCAATAATTTGCTTAACAAGCTAGCAACTGAGGCCTCCACGTTGACATGAACTTATCCTGTGAGATTTGGAGGTCATGTTAAACTGTACGACGGTGACAAGCACCTTACATGGTACACCACACCACCTAGCAAATTAAAAAAGCTCTATATCGTCATTTAATCAATAATTACTCAAGTATAACGTTTCAGATAAGGGAGGCAAATGACTCACTGGACAATTAGCGTTAGCTTGGGGCTCATGTCAACTAGCTAGCTGAATAGGACGCACCTTAACTTCATCACAAAACAGGAACACTTACATTCGCTTTTTCCTTGACAATGTAGTTTCCTATAAAATACAACACAGGTTAACAAATGTGACACCCCGTGTTACCTCCCCCAAACATTTATACGCCTAATTCAGATGTAAATAGCGACGGCAACTGCTCTACTTTTCTGTTTATCTTCTCCATGTCGACGTGTTTAAATAGTAGCACTTTCGCTACGGCACTTTCGTAGATGTTTTGTTTAAACGTTTTTTAAGTGTACAGTAAAGAAAACACGTGAACTCACACTTTGAATAATAAAAAATAAAATTTGCATTTTTATGAGCGACGACATTTACTTAAAAACATCAATCACACACATTAAGCCACCCTATGTCGAATCTGCGAATGTATGCTGCAAGATAGGTGTTCCTGACCTGTAGTTTGTTTTGGTTGTCAAATGCCGCATGACTTAGGTAAAGGTAAGTACTTAATCGTAAATAATGCAGCGACCTGTGCTTTATTTTGCGTTGATTAATCTCACTTGTCTGAGAGGGTTATAGATTTGCTTTTGCACACGCACGCAAAACTGTAATGGGGATAGCTAGCTATACGTCTATGGCTCAGACACCAAGTAGCTAGCTAGCTAGCATGTCGGGCCGACCTGTTCCATTTATACAGTAATAAGTAACGTTTAGTTGCTTATTGACAGTATCTTTAAAAGCGCATGCTGTAAGATGACATTTTTATACATTTCTTCAGCCAGCAAAAATTATATTGGCACTACATTAAGATGAAACTAAATGAAACTGTAAGAAGCTGTGTGTGCAGCACAATAATGTGTAATGTCAGAGTGTTAATTGTCATATGCACAGTGAGGAAACGTGTTTCCCTGTACAATGAAATTCTTACTTTGCCGTCCACATGGCGGTAAATAATGTAGAGAGAATTTGTTCATCTTTGTGATTTATGGCAGTTGGCGTCCTAATGTTGCAGAGAGAATTTGCAGCATCAACAGTCTATAAAAAAAGGGAAACAGCACAACTCTGAGGTAAAAACTATGTTTATTGTTGAAATGGGTGTGTTCTGTTTATGTTAAATAAACCACTATAAATGGGAAATAAGAATATAACAAGAATCCTGCAATGAATACAAGGTATTTATTGATGTTGGTGTATTACTGTATTACCCACAGCATGGCGATACCTATAGCCATCTTGGACTGTGATCTTCTCTTACATGGTAGAGGTCATAAAACCCTGGACCGTTTTGACCTGGACTCAGTCTCAGACACCTTCCTTCTCACACAATTTGGCTTCCCCAGAAACTTTATTCTGTATCTGGTGGAGTTACTCAGAGAGGTGATAATGTCCAGTTTTGAATGTGCACATTCAATAAACCTTCAGAAATCTGCCTGTACTACTATGTTGCATTTCTCTTATGTTATAATTTCTGTGTGTTAGGCTCTCTGTAGACGTACACAGCGGTCCAGAGCAATCAGCCCTGAAGTCCAGGTGTTGGCTGCTTTGGGTTTCTATACATCTGGCTCATTCCAGACATCTATGGGAGATACAATAGGGATCAGCCAGGCTTCCATGTCAAGATGTGTGTCCAACGTGACCAGAGCCCTGGTGGAGAAAGCTCCTCAGTTTATCACATTCAACAGGTACTATACATTGGAAATCAATTAAGCATTCACAAAGAAACAAATATTTTTATGGAGAGACAGCTGTTGAAAGTATGCTTCATTAAAGAGGAAGAGAATGCATAATAACAGCAGCAGTATTGTTTTCCAAACAGAGACCCCTCCAGCAGAGAGCAGTCCTTCCACGAGTTTCAGAGAGTTGCAGGATTCCCAGGAGTTCTGGGGGTGCTGGACTGTGTTCAGGTTTGTAATATCATCTTAATTATACTGTACACTTCAGGTCTGTATGTATGCAGGTGACAGCCTAACTGCTCCCTCTGTTTTCCTTCCTCTCCAGGTTGCCATCAAAGCTCCAAACAGTGAGGACTCCTCGTACGTGAACAAGAAGGGGTTTCACTCTGTGGGCTGTCAGCTGGTTTGTAATGCCCAAGGGCTGTTACTCAGTGCTGAAACCCACTGGCCAGGTGGACTCAAAGATGCTGATGTTCTAGAAAGATCTGCTCTCTGCAAACAGCTGCAGGACACAGAGGAGGGCTGGCTGCTGGGTGAGACACGCATTTTAGAAGTCAAGTCTGAAAAGGTACAGCAGATGTTACAGAGGTCTTTCTGTTTGCTAGGTGACCGTCGTTACCCTCTAAAGAAGTGGCTGATGACCCCAGTCAACTGTCCAGAATCCCCTGCAGAGTTTCAGTATAATGTGGCCCACACTGCTACACATGAGATAGTGGACAGAGCCTTTCGAGCCATTCAGACCAGGTTTAAATGTTTGGATGGAACCAAAGGATACCTACAGGTTTGCTACTCTATTCTATTGGATTCAGTTTGTTTTCTATTGGAATTGAAGCCTCTCTCAGTCAAAAAAAAAAGAAATATTAACGTTGTTGTCATCCATCCTCCTCTGTGTGCAGTATTCTCCAGAGAGGAGTTCGTCCATCCTGCTGGCCTGCTGTGTTCTCCACAATGCCTCCCTGCAGTCTGGATTAGACGCCTGGACTCTGGAGAGGACTGACCCTCCAGAGCAGCCCGAGAGCCTGGAACAGAGACCTGAGGACCGTGACAGCCAGGCAGAGGACCTCAGAAAACAGATCATACTCAAACACTTCAGCTAAACGTGGCTGGACTCCAGAGTCCATGTCAAGGTCAAAGATCAAGACTGGGACCAAATTAATGACTCTAGAGTCACATGTAAAGCAAGAAACTCCACAGACACTGTGTTGCTGATGCAGTTTTTTAATATTTTGCTGGTTTCTACTCTACTGACTACACTAAGATAACATAGTAATATATGGAGGAACATGCAGAACACTTTACAACAAACCGTGACACCATTATATCCAAACACATTTCGAATAGCTAAACTCCCTGGAAAGTGCTGGATTCTGTCTTGACATTCAAACATCCTCCAAATATTCATTAACAGGTTGGAACAGCCAAGCACCTCCTGGTGTTTTACAATTATTCAAACTGTGTGCAGCTACTGTGTCACCAGGTTTCTTTACAAGTGGGAAAAAAAATCCCATTTTTAATCCCTCCCCCACTGTCTTCCCCAAGAATCCATTCATGTTCTCCAATTCCTTTCCATGAGTTCTAATCTTGGACTGTCACAATAAAAAAACAAGGCCCTTTATTTACAACATCTGCACATTAGATCTTTGTTGTTTATGTACACCGGTGCATTAAGACGGTTAAGGGTGAGAATGACAGAGGATGTTTGTGCAATAGGCTGCAGTCACATGGTGTTTGTGTGCATGAGGAACACAAAATGAAACATACAGAGGAATAAAAAAAAATCCTGGTTATTTGTTTTAGAAATGAAAATAGTATCTATTTTTTCTGTATAGTTATTAATTATTTCCCCAAGGACTGGGTCAGTGTCTGTTTCATAACTTCATTTGAAAGAGTACCATGACATCTTTTTGGGAGTGTCACTGTTTTTCCTCACATTGTCACACAAGTGGTAAAGAAATAAGAGGTTTTTTAATGTCGTGGTGTTCCTACAAAGTGTGGAGAGATCAGACTTAGTGGTGTTTTACTTCCTGGAATGTATTAGTCCCCTGATTGGCTTCATCAATATATACACACTCTCTACAAACAGGAATAAATACAACATACACTGCTGTCGCATGAGCATGAGCACATTTAGTATTGATGAGATGACAAGTTGGTTTTTAATAAATCTTAAAAGAAATCTTATGAGTAAAAAAATTTTAAGGTTCAATTGTAAAATCTAATGATACTTTCACTTCACATAGGGAACAAGGACCCTCTGAGGTTTTCATGCGACAGCAGTGAAACAATAAACACTGTATTACAGTTAAAAGACATAAACAGATCATGTTAAAGTTTTACACTCCATCATGTAAACCTCACATCATCCTAAATGACAACTTTTTTTTGCATAAAATAAATATGCTCTTTTTTGATGCTCAGAATATATTATAAGTTGATTTTTTATGTTTTTTCATTGACATTATTTAGAAAAATGAGACAGATAAGTATTTCTTTTTTTGTTGCATAAATTAAATATGCTCTTTTTTGATGCTGCAAATATATTACATATACATTTTTAAATTTCATAAAAATACTTTTACGTCATGTTTCCCAGCCTCTCTCTGGACCCCTTCAATGATCTGTTGATATGAAAATATGGGTTCCTCTCAAAAATGATGATGAAGATTTAGGTCAGAATCTTTATAGGTAAAGCTATCTTTAAGTTTAGAGATGAAAAAAAGACAACACACTGTGTGTACAGTTCTAACTGTAGGTGCATTACACAGCTTTTTTAACTGTTTAAACCAAGACTGCTTTGTGAAAAAGCTGAATCTGCCACAAAGCTTTTACTATTATGCCCCTAATTACTTCTATAAACATGTGACATGTTTCACACAGATACAGCATTGACATTCATCCAGTTTACTGTATGTTTACTTAAAAGAAACTGGTCAAATGACAGAAAGCAGAATCTCACCCAGCCCTGCTACATTTCCAGGTTGAGATGTAAGGTCAAGTTAGTGTGAAGTGAGTGGAAGGCACTTTTTAAATGGCACAGAATGTGTTTGTAGTTCAACATGTTGGTACGTCTAGTTTTATAACGTGTTGGTAGGAACGCAGATTGGGTTGGATTAGTTGATGACAGAAAACTAATCAGTGACAATTCTGATAATTGATTAATACCTTATAAGTCATTAACCAAGTAAAAAAGTCTCTGGTTGTAGCTTCTCAAATCTGATGATTTGCTGCTGTAGGAAACTAACAGACCTTTCTCACTATTTTCTAACATTTTTTGGACTAAGCAATTAATGATTAGTCAAAAGAATAACTGTTAGATTAATCACTAATCACAAAAATGATTAGCTGCAGCTCTCTGATAACATACTGTGTGTTATGTGATTAGTTCTAAATTAAAGCACTGATGTGATAAACTAGAATTCCATAGGGGTCTGTCAATTTTCACCATATATTTATGTGAGTTCTTAAAGGTGTAAGGTTTATCATTTCCTTCAACACTGACACTACATTTCCCATAAAACCCTTTGGTACATGGCAAAATAGGCTGTGGTCACTACCAGTTGTTTCAGATCTGTCATGATATGATAAGACTGCTGACTTCCAGATGATCACAGCCTAGCTGCCTAATCTCTGCCTGTTTTGGCAGCAATGTTTTGACTAGTTTGTGGTAATTTATGTTACAGTCTCTAAGTTACTCTACAGTGTATCTCTGGAATATTATTCATGTATTTTACACTAAATATTCTTCATGGATGTTTATATATGAAGACATTAGTTGGGTATTTAAAATTCCGCAATATTTTAATGCTTAAAAATCGAAATTCCAATGATGGCGTCCCTTTAAAATCAAGTATATTCAGCTGTAGCAGAGTCTGTTAAAGCAGAGAATTGAAGTTACATAGGGCAGCAGCTATGGAGGAGGAGGCTGCAGAGGGTGAGTTACTGAAGAGGACGATGACACCGGCAGCTTTTGGTTCAGTTAGATGATGATATGAAGCCATTAGTGATGTGGAGCTTTGGGTCTTTTGGGGGTTGGAGGTGAGAAGTCGTGTTGAAGAGGGGTGTCAGAAAAACTCTGAGACTCCATCTGGTGTTGTTTCTCTGAGGACAGAGGAGAGGAACTGTGATAATATTGTTTGACATGTAACAGAGAAATTACAGTGTCACTGGAGTGTGTTTCTTACCTTCGGTCTAACTCGGGCCCAGCTGTCTGGTTGCTATGGGCGTCAGCCATGTAGCGACTTGTCTGGATGTGGGAGTGGGCTTCTGACTGTAGCCTCTCCCCTTCTGTTGTCACTAAACTCTCCTCCAGTGGAGCACCTTCGTTGTAGAAGAGCAGGCTGCGAGAACGGACTGGAGCACACAAACACCGACATGAAACAGTTCAGAAACGTAACCCATCAAGGCTCTGACCATCATAAACTGGTTTTACTATACTCTAGGATGAACATATGTGTAGACCCACCCTGACTGGTGGTGTACAGGTCCGCTGATGGAAGAGGAGGAGAGGAGGAGGAGTGAGAGGAGGAGGAGGAGGAGGACAAAGAGGGGGTGTGAGAGATGAAGGAGAGGGAAGAGAGGCAGGGAGAGAAGGAGCCCAACACCAGGACAAAACACACAGCCACCATCTGCACAAAGAGAGGAACAAAACACACAGTAGAAAACAGTCATCACATAAACACAAACAACATGAAACAGACAATTCTACCACTGTTTAGGCAAAATCACTAGGAAAATAAACAGAAAACTAATTACAAAACTACTTTATGGCAAAGATTGCTACATTTGTTTATATGCTGCCTTGAGGTTGAAAAAGCCTTTAATAACAATAATAACAATCCTAATATATACATTAGTGTGCATGTGAGTGACGAGTATTTACCATGAGGCATGTCCCTGTTTGAGTTGAGGCTATTTTACAAGAACGGGGAACAACTTTCCCCGAGATCAATGACTGAAGCTTCTGGAGCTGCTGTAGGAGAGACCTAGAGAAAGAAACCAAAAAACAATCTAGATCAATATAATCTAGTATCTGCTTGTCTGGTAGTTCAGGATGATAATGTCTGTCTTTCTGAACCTGTATTATTATTGGCCAAGTCTGGAATAAGAGCCTTTGTTAGGATTTGAATTTGATGGGATGGGTTTTGTAGAGCCTGAGAGGTTAAACTCAGGGCAGGAAGCTCCCCTGGGCATTTTCCTCTCTCTCTTTTTTTTCACCAAAACTAGGTTCATTGTACCTCCCAATAAACTTTAACAACCTGATTTGCTGTTGTCCAGCTGATTTGCAGAGCTGGACAGAGTACCCCAGCAAAATCACTAAAGCAAAGTATGTAAGTGGGATCTGGAGAGCAGGGTTCTGATGGTATGAACTGCCAGCGGCTGTGAGGAAACACTCTGACCACTAGGTGGAGACAGAGATCCAGTTACTGCTGAACTCGCTGTGCACTAGCCTTTGGTCAGAAAAACATTCAACAAGTTAGAAAGTGAACTAGACAGCTGATCAGATAAACTTAACTGTGAGTGAACTGCTGAGGCGGTCTGTCAGTACATGTAATGGTTCATATGTCCAAGCCAACATGAGTCACATGCACCAAAGTGCAGCAACTTGCCAGCTGCAATAAACTCATATGGGATGACACTCACACAGGACTTTGATGTAAAACCACAGTGATTTATGTCTGAAGTTACGGCTGCTAAAAATATACAATGCTCCTAAAAGTCTTGCTGGTTAACTGGGGTGTTGAATGTGTGTAAAAAATACTTAGCAGAAAAATGGAAAACTTAAATTTATGTATCTGTGATGGATTGGCGACCTGTCCAGGGTGTACCCCGCCTTCGCCCGATTGCTGGCCGGGATTGGCTCCGGCCCCACCCGTGACCCCGCTCAGGGATTAAGCGGTAGAAAATGAATGAATGAATGAAATTTATGTATTAAATCAAGATAAAACTGTGCTTGGAGTTGGTATCAAGTGTTTTTTTTTACTTTTAGAGGAACTAGACTAGCATTTTCCCCTTGCTTCCAGTTTTTGTGCTAAGCTAGGCTAAAGCTCTATCTGTACTAGAAGCACAGATGTGAAATTAATATCAATCTTCTCATCTGACTCTGGCTAAGTCCCTGTTTGAGTGTCCAGTCAGATTAAACTGACACAAAGTGCACACCAAATTATAATGCTACCTGGAGGTGGGGTTGAGACTATTCTTATGCAACTAATAAAGCAGCACTAACCCAGTTCTGCAAGAATAAGCATCTAGTACAGAAAAAACACTACACCGAGACAAAATGACCACTAATAACTGTGTTTGGGCATTTTTAGGAACTACAAACTTAAATTTAGACCCACACATATTCTAGACTTAATGTGAGAGTGAGTGTGCTGACTCATGTTTCCATCTTTTTGCCAGCTCATTGTGTCTCCAGCATATGTGTGTGTGTGTGTGTGTGTGTGTGGTGGCAAGGGAGGGGGCTACCTTTCATGATAAAAGCTAGTGTTAACTCGCTGCTTTAATGACAGACTGAGGCTGCAACAGACAGACAGACTTTATAAAGACAGAACCCCCCTTAACCCCTAACCATCAGTCCCACCACACCCACCCACCCGTCAACCCGCCCTCTCAAGGATAATAGCAGATTGGTTTCATACTGTTATAATAACAGAGGAGCCAAACTGCTTATATACTGTATATTGCAGGCTCTGAAAGTGGTACAGGGCAAAAGTAGTGGTATGCATAACCTGTAGCAGAGCGCGTTTGCCTGTTGAAGCCCACATGACTGCAGCTCAAAATATTCCTGCTTGCAATGCAGATAATGCTACCGTCAGTGTTTCAGACTTGCATTCTCATTGGTACTAATCCGAACATCACTGCAAGATGTTGGTGCTGAGTGTGTGTGTGTGTGTGTGTGTGTGTGCAAAGCTCACCTGTTGGCAGTCTCCAGGTTTTCTACTTTTCTCCACAGGTCGCTGTTTTCTGATGTGTAGCTCTCCACCCTGACACACACAGACGTTTGTCATCATCTTAACTCTGCTGCTCGGATCAGAAATATTATCACTCATTCACATTGAGTACCCAATTTCATGCCAGATGTTTTAAGCTAACGATGATCGAAAGTTAATTTAGGTGACTCCACTGAAATTGGTGACTGGAGGTGTTACTGTGAAATTCTGTACTTGGCTTCCTAATGATGATTGAGATGTTTCCTGTAGCACCACCAGCAGGTTGACATTTTAATTTGTCCAATGCTTTGCTTCGACATTAATGACACTTCAGGCAGCCTCTGCGGTACTTTGCATGAATTTAGGGATTTACACTGAATGTTTAGATCAAATTCTGACTTTGTGAACAAAAATACACAGATGAAAGAGAAAAAAGAAGACATGGAGGATGTGAGACTGCCTTCCTCTCATCCATTTTCCTTTATTCTCTCCGTCATCTCCTGCTAATCCTGTTGATGTCTCTTATCTGTTTAACATCTAGCAAATCTCTACTCCTCCTAATCCTCCTAATCCGCTCCTATGTTTGCTTTGAATACAGCTCATTCAGACACATTTCAGCATGTTGTCCTGCTGTTCTTTCCTCAGAAAGTCACTCAATAATCCTGTCCTTTGTCCAAGAAAAAAACCCCCAATGAGAATGTAAAGGGGAGGATTTCAAACCCTGCTTCTTACCTCTCTATTCTGTGATTCAGTTAGAAGAGGCTGCACAATGCAAGAACAAGGCAACATTTTTGTCTCTTTCACTTTCCCTGAATCTGACCCATGTGTTCAGCAGGTTATTGGAGTCCTGCTGCAGCGAGGGACGGCCAGAATGACAGAGGAAGGAGAGAAAGCAGTTTCTGGTCATTTCTGGATGCTCTTTAATGAACTAGATGACGTACAGAGCATGAAACACAGCCTGTAACCTAAACCTAAAGACCTGTTGTTCTGCCTCCAGTTTAATCCCCTACACAACGCCTGCATCTGTTAACACACTCAGCTCCAAACCAGTATAACCTTTAAATACAAAAACTGCCTCCCAACAAAGCGTCAACTGCCAAGTTCACTCCAGCATTACACAACTTCATCTTTTCTCTCTCATGCCAGCTGCATTTCTCATTTTTGTCTGTGCATAAACAGCACACAATTATGTATAAAAATGGCTACAGTTAAATTCAACTCAGGGAAAACCTCAGTGGTCAACATGGCTGCCTAAATGCACTGTGAGACAGTTCGGAGAAGAACAAGTTGTTTATTCTTGCACATTGCTATTGTGTGTAACTGGCTGTTCATTTCCATCACTTGGACTGGCATGAGCCTGTGTCAGACTTATTTCATGATTTGGTTCTGATTCAATTAGAAAGAGCTTTTAAATGTAGACACAGCCAAATGAACCACAAATGTTCCTCTTGAGTTTGGCTGGTGCCAGTATGTTTAGTCGCTGTAGTTTATTTTGAGTCTTACACCACCCTGCTGCTAGAGGATTAAATGTGGATCAATCTACATCTTAAAATAGACCGTAATAAATACACTGTTTACTTCTGCTTGTGTTACATTTACTATAACTTCGGCACTCAGCTGTTTTAGGAAGTTATTGTGCTTTTTTTTTTTTTTACAAAACTATAATGTTGTATGTCTTTAGTAGGACCCAGTAGGCTCGAGGTTGAGCGCCACAGAAAGGGAAAGGAATTCAGACTGACACCCAGTGCAACCTTAGTTGTTTCGAGTACACTGAAGCCTTAAAGCTTGATTTATGGTTCTGTATTGAATCTATGCAGAGCTTATGCCGTAGACTACGTAACTGGCCTACGCTGTTGTGAGCATTTATACTTGTATGCTGGTGTGGCTGTGTTGCCCTGCAAGTACACCTCCACAACACTATTTGGCGGTGGGGTTTCTATGCCTCTGTGTTGTGTTTCCTTGCCACTACTA